>NC_137810.1:43956172-44148677 GCF_963921795.1 Nannobrachium achirus
CTTCTGCCTTATTTATCCAGAGGTGTTTCTCTCACTTAATCTCTCATCAGAAAGATCTTGACATGCAGCAGGTAACAGAAGTATAGTCAGTTTGGAAGCCTCTTTCACACAAGGAGCACAGTCAGGGAAGTTGCAGGCTTTGATGCCGTTAGTGTAGGATGTTCTTGACGGCACTCGTTTGAAGTTGAGCTCTCGCCGGCAACCTTGTCTTTGATGGCTGTTGGTGGAGTGGAGAATTGTGGCTTTTTAATGATGATCTATGACAGTATATCCTACAGAGAGGCTAATGTTATTAGATAATGTCAATACTGATTTACTACACTTCACTGTACTGGAGTCAGATTATAATTGTCAAGAGGAGGCATGGCTTAGTTTGCGGTGGAATGAGTAACTAAACTAAATAAACAAACACATGCACGAATGAGGAACACAGGCCTCACACGCGCACACACACACACACACACACACACACACACACACACACACACACACACACACACACACACACACACACACACACACACACACACACACACACACTCATGCACTCAGGCAGGCATGCACGGACACATTTCAGATAATACTGTGCCCACACATTGGAAGAACACATCTTAAGGAGTCGGTTTCAATGGCTGGCCCTATGCCAGAATCCACATGGCAGAGAATGTGTTCTAAAAATGTCCATGTTCTACCAAAGGGAATTAATCAAATGAACTGGAATTAATTGGTCTCCCTTTTTTAATGGAACTGACTAACACTGGCATAGGCTCTCATACACACACATTTCTGCTGATGCCTGTGATGTGATGTGTGGGTGACTGTGAACCGCTGAGCTCATCGCTAACATCTAAAACACTGCTTCTCAAGGTGGAGTACAGGGACCACCACGGGCAGGGGCGTCACACCAAATAGCAGAAGCTCACAGCGCGGCACCGAGTCTTCTTCTTTCGTGTACCATCGTCTTTGATGATTGGTTGACGACATTTCATTTCACAAGATTCCTTGTTACTTAGGGGAGTGCCGCGCTGCGAGCTTGTAGATCTGCTATTTTTGAAAAATCGTGAAAATGTGTGCCAAGAAACCTATGTTTCCATGTCAGTGATGCTCAAACCTTTTCATGTGAAGGACCCCCCCCATCTCAAAATATTTAGTTCCAGGGACCCCCCAGAAGCTAAATTTGAGTTACAAATGTCCACTTAAAAAATACATATATTCAAAGATTTGCGCACATTTTCACGACTTTTCAAAAATAGCAGATCTACAAGCTCGCAGCGCGGCACTCGGTGCCGCGCTGTGAGCTTGTATATCTGCTATTTTTCAATAGCTAAAGTTACTAGGGCCCCTCCACCTTGGGCCCTGGTAACTCAGTCCCACTTTCCTACCCCGTGACGCCCCTGACCACGGGGTCCAAAATGGACAATTACAGGTCTCTGAGAGGTCCCTGAGAGTGTACTCTGAGAGTGTACAAATGGAACCAAATATTTGGTTCCATTTTCACTCTCGGTTAAATAGGCCTACACACTGAGGAGTTTACTGTGTAGATCGGGGTTCCAGTCTTATTTTTAGTTCATCCATCCATTTTAAAAGTTAAAGGATTGCACTTAATTTTACCCAGTTTGACATGCATTAGGACCACGGACCCACATGATGTAAGGCCATTTTATCTTTAGGACCGCTTCAGTGTTAAATTAGACATAAGAGTCCATTTTGTACACTCTCAGAGTTATACAGACCCGTAAGGGTCCATTTGGACCCTAGTAGGCCCCGGACCAGCATAGTTATGTGAGAACCAGCTGGTTCTCACATAACGACTGGTAACGACTGCACTTAGAGATCACTGCAGTGATCTCTAAACTAACAAGCTAACCTATGTGTTTTCCTGTGTTGTTGTTGTTGTTGTTGTTTGTTGCTGTGCTGCTGCTACAGTCTCCAACCAAGTGGTACATGAAGCTGGTTCCTGTAAGTCAGCTAGCCAATGCTACGCTATTCTGTCATCTGTCTGTCCATTGTATCCATGGTGACCATATCATCATCCACTGGTTTTCCTCTGTCATGAGTCTCACTCCATCATTCAGTGTCTCTCTCTCTCTCTCTCTCTCCTCTCTCTCTCTCTCTCTCTCTCTCTCTCTCTCTCTCTCTCTCTCTCTCTCCCTCCTTCAAACTCGATGGTCACACATCAATTCGGTTCTTCCTTCATCTTATCTCTGACTCTTTCACTCTTTTTCTTTCTTCATCACTCTCTTCAGTATCTCTCCTTTCAGCCACTTGTGAGCATCAAAACCTGTACACTCCCCCACACGCACAGTCGCACACACAGCTTTTTCTTTCTCATTCTTTTTGCTCTCATACGAAATCCATCACACTTTTTCCCATCTCATTTTATTATTCAATGCAAACATAAACCAAGCATGTGCTATCTACCCTACACTGTATGTAATAACTGGGTGAAGTCGCAAGATAACAAAACAGAGCCCTGCACCATGAGCCCATAACTCAGTTATTGCGACCGAAGGTCGCAGTATACCATGAGGAATGTCGCAGTGACAGTCAGTCAGTCAGTCAGTCAGTCAGTCAGTCAGTCAGTCAATACACATTTTTGCAGTCTATGGGTTGGTTTCCTTGTCACTGTGACATCACAGGTGATATCACAGGTGACATCACCTATGTAAAAGTCCATATATGGGTATCCCTTTTATGCCCATATACTGTATGAAGATCCCTGATGTCATCGATATATATCACTGGCCAGATGGCAAAGGCATGGCCCATATCTATGTGGCTGGTTCAGATAGGGATCTCCATGTATGGGCATAACATATATTGTATGTATATGGATACATATTATTATTATTATTAATAAAGGATCAAATCAAATAAAAAGTTCATATATAGGCATTCCCAGAAACAAAATCCCTTCTATGCCCATATATATGGAGATTTCTGATATCATCAATCAGCAGGCCCTAACTGGCCCAATAGCCTGCTTTACACCCTACCTTCCCCGAAAACGTTAATATTAAGTCCATATATATGGATATATATAAAGGATACAATAAATAAAATGTCCATAGACAGTATGGGCATTCCCAGAGGATGTCTTTTTACCCTTATGCCCATATATGGAGATCCCGCAAAAAAAAAAGGATATTTACTTGTGACCCAAAAATGGGTCCTGACCCACTGTTTGGGAAACACTAATATACAGTATCTACTATCTATAGAATATTCCCACAGATCAGACTAAAAAACACTCAACTTAGTGGTGTGTATAGTTGAGCCACTTTATCACCCTCTGCTGGACATATTAGCAGTGAACAGTGACATATGTGTGAACAGCTTCAGTTTAACTACAATAACATAACTACCCTGAAGGTTCCAGCCTCTGTGAACGTCCTGTTTATAATCATTTCCCTGTGAAATTACACAAACTATCACAGAATCAACTGTTAGTAAGAGTCCTACAAAAAATACCAATATGACCTTTTCTTCCATTATTTCTACTTCAGGTTGTATTCAGTTTGTATTGATCCTATAGCCCTTCCCAGTGGTAAACCAATTAGCCACCATGCAGCAAATAGCAAACATAGCCAATCTACAGTACAAGCTCACCACGCATCGCCTCGAGACACATTGTGAGCTTGTAGAACGGCTACCGCTATTTTCGATCGACTATTTTCCAAAAAATTTAATAAATTTAAATTGAAATTGGTTAATACAGCTAACCAGACCATGTTTCTACACAGACTGGTGAAACCATCTACATCTATACCTCCATAGATTGCATGATGTTATTCTATAGCTCAGTGTTCTCAAAGTGGGGGCCAGGGTCTCTCAGGGTTCCTTGAGGGGTTCTACAGTAAACTGTAACTCTGATTTGGAACCAAATGGACCCGTTACTGTCAGAGTTAAAGGACAACTTTAGTTTAGTTACAACAAGGGTTCATATTTTATATTGTAATTAAAGAATATAAAAGATGAGTGTTAAATTGATTTCATTTGCTTCTTTCTATTGTTTTAGAGATTCTTATTTCAGTGGTTGGGGGCATGCGTACAAGTGGCTAAATATTAGCCTAGTTCCAGACCCTGAATCGCTAGCCACACCCCTTTAAATTTTTGTTTTGGCGATTCAGGGGTCTAGAATCGCTCTCATTGAAGAGGTCTTCCTCGTTCGAAAATCTGTACGGCGAATCAGCGTCGTGAATCAGCGTATTGTGATCAGCGTGGGTGGGGGTTTTCCAGAACTCAAAGTAAACCAGCGCCGCCGCCGTACAGTACCGTGCATCGTGTCACGGTAAAATGCAGTAAATTCACGGTAAAATGCAGTAAATTGCGATAAAATGCGAGCGTATCGATCTCGCTATGAAACACCAGTAGCAGGCATGTTATGTTGTGTTTGATTACTAGTTCGTAGTGCTCCTATTCTGCCTGTTTCTTTGGTTAGCAAGTAGCACTAGCAAGCAACAGGCTAGCCACTAGCCAGCCACACATAACAACACTACGTCATGTGTTGGTCAGACGGTGAACCAATCGCAGAAGACTGCCTCTTTGGCAATGCCCATCCCAGCAATCGCCCTGGGTGGGAGCGACCTCAGACTGAATAATGAAGTGAAACGAAATGTCAATTCAGGCTGAGTGTCAGGCTAGCTAAATATGTAATTTTACACAGAATAAGCCCCTTCCAAAGATAAAACGCAACCTTTCATGGTTGTGACTTATGGGGGCTAGAAGTGTTACTGTAAATGGCAATAAAGAAACTGCTGGCTTATTGTGTCTAAAAAGACATATTTAGCTACTTGTACACATGCCCCCATGCGTACGCATGCCCCACATTTTAGCACGGTAAACACGATAAAACAATAGAACAAAGCAAATGAAAACATTTTAACATTCACTTTTTCTTTTCACTAATTACAATCTAAAATATGAACCCTTGTTGTAAAAAAACAAAGTTGTCCTTTAAGGGTGATCCTTGAGAACCAGTGCTATAATAGCTCATACGATGTGTGTGTGTGTTCTTGCAGTCTCGCTACAGGAAGGAGCAGACGTCTGCCCAGCCCGCTCCGTGGATCCCCCTGGTGGAAAACCTGCTGAAGGACAGCATCGACGGCTCGGCCCTGGCAGCCCTGCTGCACTTCTACTGTCCACAGATACTGCTGCTGGACGGTACGTTACGTACACCCACCCACCGGGAGGCTGAGCCATGGTGGCTGGATGAGAGAGTGAGAGGGTGTCAGGGTGCTGTGTGCATTGTTAATTTTGTTGACTAGGACTAAAGACTAAAAGACTAAATGGTGTTATAACATGATTATTCAAAAGACTAAGACTAGTTTGTTTGTTTGTTTGTTTCTTTCTTTCTTTCTTTCTTTCTTTCCTTCTTTCCTTCTTTCTTTCTTTCTTTCCACGTCTGCTTGTTTGCCCATGTATCTGACTGCCAATATGTACAGTATGTTATTGTTTGTTCTAAGTCTGCTGTCAACAATCATCTATCTTACTGCTATTTCACATTAACACCGGCTAGACCATCCAGTAACAACCATATTGGTCATTCATCAACCATACTTCTCTTGACTTATAGATATTCACACACAGTACTGTCTGTACCCAGTTCAGAACCAGAACCAGTATTTACCGTTTACGATAGTGTTTTGCCCAAGGATTGTATATTCCCTTTTACGTATTTTCTGAATCTGTATCTGAATCTGTTTTATCTGAATCTGTATTATCTGAATCTGTTTTATCTGAATCTGTATTATCTGAATCTATACTATCTGAATCCTGTCCTCGAGTTGAAGAGTTTCCCATGACTGCCAGTTCCCACCGGATGTCGTGTGTGAGTTCCGACTGCTCCAGGTCGTACTGAAGTACTGCTAGCTTACATAACGTCTTCAGACTAGGATTCAAGTCTAAGACGTACAAGTGTGCACGTTCTACGAAGAAGAAGACACGTTCTCCCACCATGCTATAGCACATCTGATGCATCATACACGGGCCTTTCCCCTTGGGCTTAATCCTCTTCCAGGAGAAGCTCTCTGGATTGAACTTCCACCTATCGGTAAAGATACGGTCCTTAAAAGAATAACCCAGACCACCAAACATGTACAGCTCTCCATTGTAGGTAAAGGCCTCATTACCTGGGCGGACGATTGGACGCCGCTTTGCAGAGGGCGTGCCAAGCCAGCGGTTGGTCTCTGTGTCAAACACGCTGATGTCCATTTTGTACATGCTGATGTCTTCCCTCAATATAAACATCTTTGTCCCGATGATGGTGGCAGAGTGGCATGATGTAGCAGGTGTCAGAGTGGCTCCGGTGTTAATTAAAGTCCAGTTCATTGTGGTGGTGTCCAACTTGTGGATGTCATTCATGTCATTAGTACCATCATTTCCTGCATGAATGTACATGACCTTCCCCAAGACGCAGGCTGTGTGCTCGTATCTTTCTACTGGAACAGTCCCAGAAACCTTGGGCTTCGACCATCTGTGGGTATCGACATTAAATGCATAAAGCACATTGCAGAGCTTTTTTGTGGTTGAATGAAAGAATTGGAATGGGTGTGCAGTCATTCCACCCCAGACGTAGATGATCTCTTCTATTAGCACAGCTGTGTGGCCCTCACGCACTAAGGGAACATCAGTGGGACATTCTCCTCTTCCAGTTGTCACTGTGGGAAACTTCATGCAGCGCATAGACACTGTGTTGAAGACATTCAACTCAATCGGTTCCATGTTGTTATGTTTCTTATACCAATCAAACAAACCTCCAAAGATGTACACCTTGGCTCCTACTGTCACGGCACAAGCACGTTCAAATGGAACATCTTTTAGATGTATCGTCCAGCGCAACATTGTTCTAACTCGCTCTGAAACTGTTTCTGTCTTTGACTCTCAGAGTCTCTCCTGGTGTGTTTATGTCTTTGACTCTCAAAGTCTCTGTGGGTGTGTTTATGTCTTTGACTCTCAAAGTCTCTCTGGGTGTGTTTTTGTCCTTGACTCTCAAAGTCTCTGTGAATGCGCCTCTGTCTTTGACACTTAAAGCCTCTCTGGGTGTGTTTCTGTCCTTGTCTCTGAAATCTCTGTAGATGTCCTTGACTCTCGATGTCTATTCATCTTCAACACCTGCGGCGACTTCTATAGGCTGGTCTGACGTCACACCCTACATCCACCGTTGCCATGGATTTTGTACAACAACGATTAGCGCAGGCACAGATTGCACAGTGCTGAGACAGAAAGCGAGCAGTTACTCAAGTACTGTACTTAAAGGGGTACTCCACCACTTTTCAACCTATGTTCATATAATTGGTCCTCACTCAAAAATAGCTTTTTTCTTTTTTTTTCTCAGAGGAGGGCTGTGGGCAGGTCAGAAACCCATCGTCTTGTGACATCATCGATTGCCAATCCAGCTTATAGAAACTGCAGGCTTTCTATTCCTGAAAAGTTGCAATTTTAGAGTGGAAGCCATTGTTCTCGCGATAATAAAAATCTAAATACTTTTTTCAAAAATATTGATTACATTTGTTTTTGGGAAAATGATGATGTCACAAGACGATGGATTCTGAACTTCCCACAGCTCTCCTAGGAGACTTGGACTGAGTAGATTTTTTTTTGATATTTTATCATGAACATTAGTGAGGACCTATTATATGAAGACAGGTTGAAAAGTGGTGAACTACTCCTTTAAGTACAAATGTGATCATTTATACTTAGCTACTAGTTGCTCTGCAGATTTTGGTTATTCATACAAAAGATATTTTAGCCAATCAAGCTCTATTTTATACTTCCTTTCTGCTGACTGACAGCTGATTACAGCTGGCCGGGCGAGACTCTTGTGTCCTGCATAAACTAACGCTATGCTTCTTTTCTGTTGTCAAGGAGAGAGGAGCCGCTCAAAGGTGTTTGGAGAGAGAAAACATTTTTCATTTATTCAGAAGTTTTAATTAGCATTTGAGAAATATTCACAGATTCATACTTCCGTGATCAATGGCTAATAAGCAAAATAACAGGATTTTCTTACTTTTTCTTACTGTAATGAAGACAAGACAAGATGCAGCCTAATATTAATTTTACATTGTAGAGCCTAAGACCCTGATGTTAGATTATTGAGGGCAGCGATTTAGAAGTCCAGAGTTTGTGTTGGCTAGACTGTTCTCTCGCATTGCATTGCATTGCATCGCATCGCAATATTAATTTGGGATTCTTTTACCGCACTCATCTGTACATAGAGACCAATGTTAGTTGTCAAGCTCAGAGGATGGCTTGTTTTGAAGAAGATTTGCTCCTTTATAGCTCCTTGTCAACATTAATACGGTAGAAAACAGGAATTAATGCGTTGCAACACGCTGTTAGCTTGTAGACTGGCTTTCTTTGTCAAAGAGATTTGGTGTGTACACTAGAATCCTACCTACCAGCTTGGCTGTGCCCAGCATCTTGGGTGTACAATGGTCAGTATGGGCAATGGGTTTGTAGATACTTTCACTCAAGTAAATGTTGAATACCAAACTTGTACTAGTAAAAGACCATTTCTACACTAGGGTATTCATACTTTTACTTAAGTAAAACATGTCGGTACTTCTTCCATCACTGGTCTTGTCTCCTGACCAATGACTATGCTCCTCTGCTCTCCCATGCCATGCAGATGTGTGCCTGAAGGAGAACATGTCTCTGGGGGAGCGTCTGTACAACCTGCAGCTGATCCAGGACTTCTGCAAGGACAACCTGAACTCCTGCTGCCACTTCACCCTGGAGGACATGCTCTATGGCTCCTCCACTGTCAAGGTACGGTACTGCACCCTGGAGGACACGCTCTATGGCTCCTCCACTGTTCAAGGTACAAAGTACTGCTGTAACTCTTAAGAGTGTACAAATGGAACCAAATGGACCTGTTGTACACTCTCAGGCCCCTTTTCCACCAAAAGAACTTTGGTTCTAGAACTGGTTCTGTTCTACATTCTTGGAACCTTCGGAACCGTCGGCCATGTTTTGGTTCCAGTTCCGAACCAACTTCTAGGGTTCTGAACCAATTCATTTTCAGTGGAAACACTCTGAACTGGTTCAATATTAGTCTGGAGGAAAAATAACTGAACCGGTTCAACCCAGGTGGAAAGGGGCCGTCAGAGTTAGATTAACAATGAGGATTTTACATTTTATATATTGGGGTCCCAGGGATGTGTTCAACATAAATGTAACTCATAATCGCCGTCAGATGATATGCAATGGGCATAGCCGCAGGACGTCAGTTACAGCAAGGGGGGCTGTGCTGGGCCCCTCATGCACCTGCGCGGGTTTTATCGGGTTTTGTTTGTGTTTTTATCTGGTTTCCACAGTTTCTTTTTGAGCGGTGGTCACACCGTCTCCATAGCGTGGCCGTGTGTGTATCCGTGTGTGTCTGTCTGTGTGTGTGTCTGTCTGTATGTAGCCTCTGGTGTATGTAGCCTGAGTACCCTGTGTGACCAGAGAGGTGCTGTTGAGTCTAGTCTGCCCTGAGCATCAACTGCAATAGCAGTGTTGGCCTGAGTGAGCAAGTATGGCTCACACTCTCACACACACGGGTGCACGCCCCCCCCCCCAACACACACACACACACACACACACACACACACACACACACACACACACACACACACACACACACACACACACACACACACACACACACACACACACACACACACACACACCACCGCTCACTTCAAACTTGGGTTTGATTTTAGATAAATGTAACACAATCAAGAACTACACTTCCCCTTTCCCTCTCCACACACTGTAGACAGTGTGGACTGTGGAGACAAATCAAAAAGCCTAAATGGCGCACACACAGTGTGGACACGCCACTGACGCCAGTCAGCAGGATATATAGCCATACAGTATATTCATATAATCATTCAGTTCCCAACAGATCCCCAAACCTGTTGTTTTGTGGAGCGCTGCTTTCAGTTCATTCAACCTCCTCTCTGTGTTGGCTGGTGTCTGTGTGAAGAGACGCTCCACACAACGGCATTGCACGCTGAGAACAGCTGATATACAAGCTCACATCACGTTGCGGATGCAACCGCTGTGAGCTTTGAGATCTGATGTTCTCGGCCGTTCTCTGCACGCAACACCGTTGCGTGGTTTTAATTGCTTTGAATTGCTCTTCATAAAACATGATTCCCCCTTCCTGTCCGAGGAGATGGGGCCCAGCACCCAGCACCCCTAATTCCCGTGGTAATGGCAATGGGTTCTGAGGTTGGACACAGAGAGGTCAAATGAAATGTACAGTAAAGACGATGAGAGAAGCAGATGTACAGAGATGAAAGCACACAATGGTCCAGTGTGAGTGTGGTTGATGAGTGGTGACTCATGTTGTTAGAACACTGTTGGATGGAAGATATGGGAAAAACCTTTCTGTCTAAACTGATGTGTTATAAACCATCTGACTTCACCAACCTCACCACTTTCTTTCTTTCTTTCTTTCTTTCTTTCTTTCTTTCTTTCTTTCTTCATCAGTAGAGATTCATGCCAGGATTGAGCTTCAAAAGCTGGGGCAACCAGAGTCATCTTTGCATTAAGAAAGGGCTGGGGGGGAGCTTTTGAAAAAAAAATTGTCAAAAAAAAGGAGGGGACACTTTAAGATTAAGCTTTAAGATTAGACTCTGTTGGAAAGTTACCAAAATATAATACACTTCATGCCAGATGGCTAGCCATAAGCATGACTTGTACTCCAACGTTTATGAAGGAACAACATTTCAGCTGAAAAGCTTTCAGACTGGAACAATTCATATTTAATGAAAGGCGGGGGTGGGGAATGCACAAAGTTCACTTTGTGCCGCGCTGTGATCTTGTAGATCTGTTATTTTAGAAAATTGGTGGTCCCTGGCACAAAACATTTTCAGACGCGGGTCCAAATACATACTACTTTATTAGACTCTCTCCCTGTGTCTCTCTCTCTCTCTCTCTCTCTCTCTCTCTCTCTCTCTCTCTCTCTCTCTCTCTCTCTCTCTCTCTCTCTCTCTCTCTCTCTCTGACTCACTCCCTCCCACCCACTCATCATTCATGTCAGTGTTACCTAGTACACCACTCATTTTTTCCTCCCACTCTCTATTTCTCTCACGGTGCTATCATGATGAGGATGCAGAGAATAGAAAGGAAAATCAATGCACTCAAAAGTTTTTTTTTTTTTTTTTTGTAAGCTAATGACTTTCACTCCGCTACTACATTTCGAAAATAAATGTTGTACTTTTTGTACACTGGCCACGATTGCACAAGGAGCAAGTTGTCACCTCGACAGAGTGCATTCTAGTTTGTACTTATATATTCATAAGTTCATACTTGCAAACTATTCACTTGAGTATAATCTTACCACTGGGCCTAAGTGATTGATGAATATTGGGAGCCCAGTGCGTTGTGTTGAGGTCCAGGGACTGCTGCTGATGCTGTAATGCCATGGAAACTGAATCCCATTATTGCCATAGAAACCATTCTAAATGCATGCTGTGGCCCATTTTCATTCCTCTGGTGTGAGAGCAGCGTGCTGTATGTAGGTCACATGAGTTCACTCTGATAAAGATGGAAAACAAACGTTGTATCACGTCACTGCTACTTGTTACTTATTGTTTCAATAGGAGGCTGAGAAGATTTGTATACGTTTACCTATTATTATAGACTAATTAGTATAAGATTATTGTAACTTGTTTTGTAATGATTGCTTTGCTGTTCAAGTTGTGACTCACAAAGTCACCTCTTCATCAGTGTGCCTTGACTGCAGAAACGTGGGTGGAATAGATTATGATGAAGTAGAAAATAAGTGTACAGCTATGCTTTTTTATTCTTTATTTATTATGTACATATGTTACTCTAGCCAACCCCAGGGGAGGGAAACAGAAAAGCTGATTTATTTTATTTAATTTAAGTTTATTAATTCACTTACATATCGCATAAATAATGTAGCTAGTAGCTACTGTATATTTGCTACCTCACCTTAGTCCAAAGCACACATTCAGAAGGTTTTCGAACAAAGGCTTAGCCAAGCCTTTTTGCTAGTACCAGTTTTCCACTCGTGTTGAGATATGGTGATGGTTGAAATCCCTCAGCAGTGCAGTGCTTGCAGGCCTGAGGGTTGTAGCCATGAGAACAATCCTGAGCTGGTGGCATTCAGTGACCTTGACCTAGATTTCAGACAGACAGACAGACAGACAGACAGACAGGTAGACAAGCAGGCAGGCAGGCAGGCAGGCAGGCAGAGAGGCTGATTGGAGTACCCTGGCTAGCAGCGCACCGTGACCCATCATGCTAATAGAGACCTTATTCATAGAGATTAGACTGATTGGGTCTGGGAGTGGAGGAAGAGAGGAGAGACGGGTGTGAGATACTGTAGACTACAGACGAGATGGAAAGAGAGACGGGTGGAGTCTGTGGAAAAAGAAATGAAAATGAAGATGAGGGAGGGAGGGAGGGAGGGGGTGGAGGAAAATACATGATTGAAACCGGCAAAAGAGCAGAGGTGAGAACACACCAGACGGATGGGGACAAAAGAGAGAGAGAGAGAGAGAAGAGAGGAGAGGAGAGGAAAATAGATTTCTAGGGGAAAAAGAGCTGCAGAAAAACGAAGGCAGCATCCTTTGGGAACTTGGTGACGTCTTAACATGTTTACACACGCTTATCACTGCTTTGCAAGCATGCCTATGCATTCGTGCGCGCGCGCACACACACACACACACACACACACACACACACACACACACACATACGGTATGCACATGCACACACAAGCGTGCATGTGCGCTCACATACGCACTCACACACACACACACACACACACACACACACACACACATACACACACGCATGCACTGGCATTTGAAAAACAACATGAACATAATAGTGTCTAGGGATGGGATGATAAGCGATGTTATCGTTTATCGTGATAAAAAACAGATTTAATTTATCGTGATATCGTCCTCCGTCATGCACTGGGATCAATTCACCTTTTATTTGCTGAGCGAGCTGCATATCCGGTACCACTTAAACCCTCTATAATTGGTAAAAGATACTTATAATATACCTGTACGTACTTGATGCAGTCTTTTTTTCACTCTATCAAATGTCTTTGCCAAAAAATAGCCGCTCTACAAGCTCACAACGCGTCGCAACGCGACACATTGTGAGCTTGTAGAACATTCCGCCCCAGGCTTGTAGAACATTCCGCCCCAGGATAAAGGATTTCAATTATCGCGATAATATCGTAAATCGCGATTTCTTTTGTCACAATAGTGATATGACATTTTCGTCCCATCAACCTTGTATTTCCAAATTTCAGCTTTCATCAACGGCCTACTTCATCACACAATAGTATCAAGAGTGCAAAGCAAAAGCAGTGAAAATAGTTTGTGGATCGGCTATTTTCTCACTATTTACAATCATAAGGAGGAAAAAAAGGGAACAGTTTTGGACATCCAAGGTTTCCGCTTCCGGCTCGTCACTCATTCATTAATGGATCGTGTGAATTCACATGAAACCGCCATGCAGTGCTTGAAATGAACCTCCACTATTTGTGATTACTTTGCCACGAGCCCCTGTTTCATAGAGAGGCCATACATTAACCCTGAGCATCCTCTCCTCCTAATGCATACCGTGTAAATCATGTCAACCCTCTCTCTCTCTCTCTCTCTCTCTCTCTCTCTCTCTGCTCTCTCTCTCTCTCTCTCTCTCTCTCTCTCTCTCTCTCTCTCTCTCTCTCTCTCTCTCTCTCTCTCTCTCTCTCTCTCTCTCGCTCTCTCGCTCTCTCCATTTAATTAATTCACTGCAGATCTAAATTACCATCTGTGGATCCAGTACAGGCGAAATGAATTTGTGTCTAGCTTTTGGCTATAGCTTTCACTCTCTTTTTTTGTGTGTGTGTGTATGCCAGGAGGTTTGCAAGGCAGCGTGTGAATGGCACGCTGGGAGTTTACCCCGAGGAAAGCAATTAACACACTTTAGTCTCATAAGTGGGCTTCAATATGGCTCTCGTTTGCACTTTTATTTACAACCTGACTCTCAGATATCAGATGTTGGTTTGGTTCCAACATATCAACCACTTGGAAAAGGGTCACATTGCTAAAACGATTGTTTGACAAAATGTGGGCAGCTTATACAATACAGGAGCGTGTGTTTTAAACGGTCACTGATAAATGGTAAATCAATGGTTGTTGTTTTGTTTAGTTTTTCCCCAAATGGAAGAGTACCCTTTTGTAATAGAACTTTGTGTTTTGCAGTGAAAATGTAGAGTTTTGTGTTCTTCAGATTGGGAGAGAGTCTGTCTGTCAGATCCCTTTTTCAAACTCTCTGGCCAAAATTATTAATGTGTGTGCATTCCGTGTGCGAGAAAGAGAAAGAGCTTTTTTAAGATTTGTTTTTGGGCTTTTATTGATAGGACAGTAGACTGACACGAAATGGGGGGAGAGATGGGGAGTGACACGCAGCAAAGGTCGTCCGGATCGGGAATCGAACCGGCGATGCCGCCAGGTATCCATGCCTACTGTATGTGGCAATGCCTAAGTGGTATGCGCCTGGACCAGTAGGCGCAGCGGGCACCCCAAAAGAGAGAGCTGAAATGTGCATGCGTGAGTGTCTGGGTGTGTGTATTGGTGTGCGTAAGCATGCACGCGTACATGTATGTACTGTGTGTGTGCGTGCGTGCGTGCGTGCGTGCGTGCGTGCGTGCGTGCGTGCGTGCGTGCGTGCGTCTGTCTGTCTGTCTGTCTGTCTGTCTGTCAATGTCCCCTACTGCCCCTGGTGGGCGGGGCAGCATGTGGCGCTGCCTGCTGAGAGGATTAGACCCTCCAGCTTTATTCACATAAACACCAATCAGCTCTCATTCTTCACTCTGGGAATTGGACACATTATACACACACACACTCTGAAAGCCCTCACAGACCTGGCAACGTAGCAGTCCTGGCAGCTCGTCAGGTAGAAAAGTGTGTGTGTGTGTGTGTGTGTGTGTGTGTGTGTGTGTGTGTGTGTGTGTGTGTGTGTGTGTGTGTGTGTGTGTGTGTGTGTGTGTGTGTGTGTGTGTGTGTGTGTGTGTGTGTGTGTGTGTGTGTGTGTGTGCATGCGTGCGAGCAATGTAACAAGCTATGTTTACACATATATTTATTCACATTTATATTTAATATTTAATTGTACCTGCATTGTTTTGCTTTGATTATTTGTGTTCCACTTTAGCTTTGGCAATGTAAAAGTATGGTTTCTCATGCCAGTAAAGCTCCTTTTTAATTGAAATTTAATTGAAAATTGAGAAACAGAGAGAGAGAGAGGGAGGGAGGGAGAGGAGGAAGGGGAGGGAGGGCACACAAAATACTGTATACACGTGTGTCCGCCTACGTGCGTGGGAGTGTGTAGGTAGGTGAGCGTTCGGGCGGTGTTAAGAGATAACACCACCCACCCAAATGGTACGTCAGTAAGGTGGGCAGACAGACAGATGGAGAGAGAGAGAGAGAGAGAGAGAGAGGGGAGACTGGCTGGGTTGCTGCCACCACACCATCTGGGCTTAGAGGGAGGACAAGAGAGACCACTCTCTCTCTTTCTCTCTTTCTTTCTTTCTCTCTCTCTCTCTCTCTTTCTCTTCCTCGTGTCCATGTCTGACCAGAGATAATGCCTCACACTCTGACCACAGCTGAGAGGTAACTAGCAGCGCACATGCTTGCATTCTTCTACAAAGGAAACTATGTTTTATAGACTTGCTCTTCCTTATTTTTAATCAAGCTGAATGTTATCTATATTTTTGTCTCGTTGTTGCAGTGATTACGTTATGCCGGCAGCAGGATACAGGCTGAATGATTTGCTGTTGATAGAAGTGCTTGGTTTGCATTTAAGGCTAACATGTGGTCATAAATCTTACATTCTACTGCTCTAAATGGTCAGGTAAGGGGGGGCTGGGGGCTGGGGGGGGGTAGTGGTTGATTGTCTGGAGGAAAGAGCAGACACTAAATCATCTAAAAAATATACACATAGGTATTTATAGTGAGGGTGTTGTTCAGCTGGAAACATGCCGTACCTTCTTAACCTGGTTAAATCCTTCAGAATGCTGCAGCATCAGGACCACCCCTCATATTAGGGTGGTGCCACTCCTGTTGTCCTGTTCAGGTGCTGGAGGAGAGAGGCAGGGAGGGATGGAGGGATGGAGTTATTGCTGATGGAGGTGAATCATTCACTGTATTTCAGCTGATGAGGCAGGGAACCATGTCTTTGTCTGCAGGAGACTGTAAAACCGAAAGGGGGCTCGCCCACTCAAGGTCATTTTATTCATGTGGCACCCATGTGTATTTGTGTGTGCGTGTGCGCGTGTGGCGTGCATGCTTGTGTGTGTGGCGTGCATGTGGATCCATGCGCATCCATGTGTGTACATGTGTGTGTCTGTGAGTGAATGCCTGAGCACCGGGCGAGGATTTGTAACAAAAGAAAAGTGTCAACCACGCTGGTTGTACTCTTGAGGTTTGTGACACACATTAGCAGGTCACATCACTTCCCTGCTGCACGCTTTGAATGAGGACAGACTGAGTGTGTTGGATCCTAGAGAAGGGTTATTCATTGGTCAGTGTTTTTTTTTTCTCTCTGATATTGTGTAACCGGAATGATAGTTTATATGGGACTGTATATTAAGGTCAGGTCTATAATGTATTATAAGCTCATTTAAAATGCATTATAATGTGTTTATAATGCATTATAACACAAATGTTTAAATTATGCATAATAACTTAGAGTAAAGTAGTAATGTGCTGTTCCACTGAGCTTATAATGCATTATGACCAGTGCTTATAATATTTCATAAACATTGTTAAAAGTTGTCTTACATGATTATAAACATTTATAATGAGTCTTCTAAGGCCTTTTAAGCACATTTTAATGCATTTTTCATGCGGTTTTAATGCATTATACGGTTCGACCGTTAATATTTTACTGAATGAAGGTCAGGTGTGAACCTGCACAAAGCAGTACTTTTCTCAGGGGGTAAAATGGTCATCCGTTCAAGGATAGCAGTATTCTGGCCGCACCATGGAAGTCGTTTAGACCTTTTGCAGCGATCAGCGGAGAGTGAACAACAGTGAGTTTTACCTCCAGGCTTTGTCAGCGGTCATCTATCTTTGTTTATGTAAGCAACATTAAACATGTGAAAGTAATGGACTGGCAGAAAGCTCTTATCTCCAGTTATTATCTCCAAACTACAGCGTCACACAAAAGCAGTGGAGGACAAAGTACTCAACGCCCAGTACTTGCATTGAGTATAGATACACACTCCTGTCTACTTCAGTTAAAGTACTGCAGTTTTACTGGACTTTTTTATATTCACTTTTAAAGAATATTATACAATACTTGGGTATTCAAAAGTACAAATCGTTGCTGTCAAGTGGAAACTTCTTCAGGATTCAAATAAGCTACGTGTTTTGAACTTGTAGAGCTGTTGTTTTTGCTACTTTTGTATGGTTTGACTATTAGGGAAATACGACTGAACAAAATGACAAAGTACATAGGGATACTAAAACAAATGTGCAAGCACAGTACTCAAATAAGTGTACTTTGTTACTTTGTTACTGTCCACCACTGCCGGTAATGCTAATCTCTTTTGCCTCACCATTTAATTCCAGGCTGGTCATCAGGCAGCCAATTGCGATGGGGGGTTGAGTGACCTTCAGTGATTTGCTCTCGCCGGAACTGCTGTGATTAATAGTGGCACTATTATTATGCAAAGTGGTAGATTAATCCAGCTAACATGGCCATTCTAATAGGACCATGACACAATGTCCTTAATGAAACATGAAAGAACAAGAAGGTGATTTCAATTGTGACTGAAAAATGATGTTTGCTGAGGAGCAATATTAAAGCTGCTCTGTGTAACTTTCCTCTTCTACCTCGGATTTGAACCTGGTTTCCTGTGCAAGAGCTGATTCTTTTTTACCATTGAGCTAATAGAGCCTGCCTGCTTGCCTGCCTGCTTGCTCAGGGGATACATTTAATTTTTGGCCACAAAATCTCACCTACTGTGTCTACAGTAGGTGAGACCTTTGTTTGACACAATCTAAATGTCTTAATAGAAGACAAAATACAACCGGCCCAGTTGTCTGTCTTCTTGTCTGTCCTTCCTTCTGTAACGCCTCAATATGTTGACATTGTGACATCACGTGACGTCACTTCATCAAAGATCAAACCCTGGAGATGACTTCTGATTCCCAGATGATGCCCTGTTAGGGCAACCACACTAATAAATAGAATCCCTTTTATGCCCATAAAAGGGTACAAGGACAGAGACAGATACTGACACGCACGGACGCATGTCTGGTATTAACATACTCTACCATACAGATTGGACGAATGTAAATTGTATCAATTCAAAAAAAGTTACATAGTACCGCTTTAATGACACTCAGTTGCAGAAAGTGTACATCTGTACATGAAACAATATTTTTGTTGGCCTTTATTGATAGTACAGTAGTCTGGCAGGAAATGGGGAGAGAGATGGGGAGTGACTCGCAGCAAATGTCGTAGGGATCGGGAGTCGAACCCACGACACAACTGTCAGACTGCATCAGCAGCCTAGGTGCCCCGAACAGGGGCGTCACAACAAACTCTGGGCCCTGGGTACAAGGATTCACTGCGGGCCCCCCGTGAATGTTAACTATTGAAAAATAGCAGATATACAAGCTCACAGCGCGGCACCGAGTGCCGCGCTGCGAGCTTGTAGATCTGCTATTTTTGAAAAATCGTGAAAATGTGTGCCAAGAAACCTGTGTTTCCATGTCAGTGATGCTCAAACTTTTTCATGTGAAGGACCCCCCCATCTCAAAATATTTAGTTCCAGGGACCCCCCAGAAGCAAAATCTGAGTTACAAATGTTCACTTAAAAAATACATATATTCAAAGATTTGCGCACATTTTCACGACTTTTCAAAAATAGCAGATCTACAAGCTCGCAGCGCGGCACTCGGTGCCGCGCTGTGAGCTTGTATATCTGCTATTTTTCAATAGCTAAAGTTACTAGGGCCCCTCCACCTTGGGCCCTAGTAACTCAGTCCCACTTTCCTACCCCTTGTGACGCCCCTGGCCCCGACCGCTACGCCAGCACTCCAGGCCATGAATCTAGCTTTGGGGGGCAGCATTGTCCTGAAGTGTAGAGGAGTGGACGTGATGTTCATTCCCCTGGACCGTGAATTGATTGAACACTCCCCCCTCCCCCCATCACCCCAACTTTGAAGTGCCCTTGATAGCAAGACACATACACATACCTCTGTGGCCAATTATCAGTGTTGGAAAAAGAACTCACATTTTTTTTTTTACTTTGATAAAAGTATCAATTAGAAATACTCTTTAAGGGTGCCCTGACACCAAAATACCTAGAGTGGAATCCGCCAATGCATTTCAATGAGAATGGAGTGTTTTTTGCAGAAATCCTCTACTGGCAAAAAATGCTCCATTCTCATTGAAATGCATTGGCGGATTCCACTCTAGGTATTTTGGTGTGAGGGCACCCTTACAAGTAAAAGTCTTGAATTCAAAATGTACTTGACAGAGTAAAAGTACAATATTTGCCTCTGAGATATAGTGGAGTAGAAGTAAAAGTATTGAATATTGGAAATAGGCTACTCAAGTAAAGTACTAATATCTCAAAATTGCACTTAAGTATTAGTGCTCAAGTAAAATTGCTTAGTTACTTTCCACCACTGACTGTGGTTGTACTGGGCAGCTCCCAGGTGTGATTGTCTGTAAGTGTGTGATATTGCGCTGAGAGTGCTCTACCCTGGATAAGAAACACAGTAGGCTACTTCTGAAGCAATGTGTTGCGAAGAAGAGGTAGTCTACTGTTTACCATTTTGTACCCTAGCATTAGTTTTACCATTATGTACACTATTGTATGCTATTGACACCATATACTGTACATTACAAACTACTTTTGATTGTATTCGAATGAATGTTATCGTATAATTGGAAGCTAAACTGATTTTGCTGGAAAATTAACTACTCATCTCTATGGGAAAAGGTCAAAATAGTTCATCTCAGTTCAAAAATATGAAGAGCACATATCTCCTAAGAAATTAAATAATGAGAAACAGTGAGATTGGTTAATTATTTATAGACATGCTGCTGGCACACATTGGAGGTGCCTTTAGCCTTTGGTTTCACTTAAAGAGTTAACAGAGCCACCTAGTGGAGGGATCTGTGCACTGCAATAGTTGTGTACCTGCTTACTCTATTGTTGATAAGAGCATGCAGGGAAATGTAAATGGAGTTTGGTGTAGAAGGTTACCCTTGTGATTAGAGAGGGAGCTTTGATGAGATGTTGCTGCTTCCATCCTCTGTGGCCGTAACCATTTAAACCCTGTGTACTTCATTGTACAATGAATTGAAGAAATGTTGTGAACTTGTAGATTTCTGAAAATCTTGAAACTTTGGAAAATCTTGAAACTTTGGAAAATCTTGAAACTTTGGAAAATCTTAGAAAAATATTGAAAGATTTAGAAAGTATTATAATTTCTTGTCTCTAACGACATAGTGGTTAAACATGGCACTAAACCCTAAACTGCTCTGGATAATGACATACTTCTAATCAACAACATATTTATGTATGTATTGCAGTGTATTGCATTGATTTGGCTTGTTTACTCTTCCCCCAGAATAACTACCTGGTCTTCATGGCTGAGCTGTTCTGGTGGTTTGAGGTGGTGAAGCCATCGTTTGTAAAACCAAGGATTCTGGACATCCAAGGCTCAGGTAAGGTTCACATGTTCCATTCTTCACAGTCGTACTCTAGTAGCAGTAATAGAAACAATGTTAATTCTAGTTTTGGTAATAGAAGTGATAGTAGAACTTGCACAGGTAGGGAATCTATGGATAGTCTGTAGTAGCAAATGTTTATTGTACATTTCTCAAAGGTAGGGTAAGTGATATTTTGGGATGAAAATAAAAAGTTATATTCTGATAGTAGGGGTACTTACACTCTTTTCAGGTGGGTTGCCAATTTCAGCCAATCAGGAGAGAGTACAGCTTAAATTGTATAGTGTCACAAATCCAAAATTGGTCTGCTCCTGATCCTGTGTTGGATAAAATTGGTATTCTGATATGAAAATGTATTTATTTTGTTTAATAAAGAGCTGGAGAGACATGGAGACTCCTGTTACTGAACAAACAGTCTATATCAATGAGTACCGGTACTACAAAGCTATTTAACACTTATTAACACAAAAATATCACTTACCCTACCTTTAACTGAATATAATATTATTATTATATTATATAACAGTAAAAGGCATGTATGTGTAATATTGTGCTGGTGTATTCAGAACATACTCATGGAACTTCTCTGTCGTTTGGTCTCAGAGCCATCATCATTGTTGAAGAATTTGCCAGTAGTTCCCATCTCCAAGGTGACCAAGAGGAGCTTCATGGAAAGATCTCCCAGTCCAGAGCGACCCAGGTACGTCAAGCAACTAAGGGCATGTTCTCTGCAAAACCCATGACTTCAAAATGCTTCAAAGACTATACGTACAGTCGTACACTCATTCTCAACTTTGGGTCTGGGGACCACCGGGGTCCAAATAAAACCTTACGGGCCGTAACTCTGATTAGTTTACAAATGAAACCTAATGGACCCGTAGGTTCCATTTGAACTCAATCAGAGTTAATTGAACACTGAGGATCCTACAGTGTAGTTTGGGGGTCCCAGATGTCAAACCTTGAAATTCAAAAGGTTGAGAAACACTGAGAGGGAGAGAGATTAACTCATACCCCGTCTTTTGAAAATACCTCCAAACTCCCATTTGCCATTCGTCTCCATAGACTTCCATGTTATTCATAGTGCACGGATCATGCACGCCCATGCCTAGATCATGCACCACCTGTGTGCAGATTGCTCACAGCTTTCAAACAAAAAGATCCGAATGGAAATCCGTTCAGGCATTCATGAAATAGCAGCCATTATGTTTTCTTGACAAGTAAACAAACATGGCCGCCATGTTTGAAAGATGGGGTTGCTATGGGGGTTAAACATGCAATTTCGCGATTGCTATCATGCCTACTACATTTTTTGGGGTAAAAAAACATTTTTGAAAAATTCT
This sequence comes from Nannobrachium achirus, assembly GCF_963921795.1. Classification (NCBI taxonomy): domain Eukaryota; kingdom Metazoa; phylum Chordata; class Actinopteri; order Myctophiformes; family Myctophidae; genus Nannobrachium; species Nannobrachium achirus. The sequence goes on from NC_137810.1 coordinate 43,978,228, forward strand.
CTGGATTATCGGGCCTGGCAGAGAGGGACATTAGCATATTCTCTGGACTATCGGGCCTAGCAGTTAATGAGTTAACCAGGTGCTCAATGGAGATTGGTGCTTATAGGATCAACGGGAACCAAAACCTGAAAAAGAGAATGTTTTACTATTCTATAATACATTAACTCACCCACCGCTATTTTTAAGACCCTTCTAATGGTCCACACGCCAGGATTTTGCCTACCTTTAACGTGGGCGCGCGCGCGAATCCATTGCGCGATGGTTCACCGATTCCATTCAAAATACGATCCAGTCACGGTAAGCTACGACGGTAAACAGCCTGCCATTTCCCAAAGCGAAACCGATTGAGCCCAGCGTGGGTGTTGTGTAACATTAAACCGGATGGGATTTCGGCAGACAGGATACAGGCGTCGTTGTCCCGCCCCCCCATTTCCGGTCTGGAACATCCAGATCCGTTTTTTGTGAATAGGGCCGATTCGCCGTCCATAGAGCGCTATGGACGGCGAATCGGCGATCATACTTTTTTGTTTTATAGTTATTAAAGCTAATTGATAACTCGTCATATTCGTCATAAGCAGAGTGGACCCATAAATATAGCTCGTCAAGCTCGTCATAAGCAGTGGATGAGTTAATGATTGTTGTGTTTCATTTTGTTTCTCTAGTTTGCCCCTTCGACCCCCACCTCGGAACTCAGGTAAGATCCTTGCTGTTTTTCTTCTTTCCTAAATTGCAGTAAGATACTTTTTTTCCCTCCCCAATGTAGTTGTTGCTAGTTCCCCTCATGTGTATATACTGTAGTTCCCTGTCAGTGTCAACTCCTGCAGTTTGGTCCGAGGCGGGTGTAAACATTAAACACAAGTCTGCTCCGATACACATAATGGAGTCACTGCTCCGCTTCTTTTCACCTCACAGTGTGGAGTTTCACTGGGAGAACACATGAGAAATATAACATTCCTCCCAGTACAGTGCTGAACATGTGTCTCGACCAACCTGTAGGAGTCGCTATAGAGCAGTGGTCAGAGAAAAGTACCCTCCTCTCCTGGCTTCCCTCTGGGACCACGACCAATAGGCACCAAGTCCCAGGTTTCCTGAAGGTGCCATACTGTGGCATGTTTCCTGATCCCGGAACACGAAATACATGGGTGTGTCACCTTCTGGAAACGTGGGACTATAGTTAAAATGCACAACTGTATTTCGTTGGGGTGCCCAACCAAGCTCTGTGCACCCTGGAGGCTCTGTTAGGTTTCGATGCAAATGTTAAATGTATTCATTCTATTCTATATATTGTGTAATCTAGGTGAAATCAAGAGATCAACCTCTATGTCCTTTGTGGATGGAAACCTTGGAACCTGGCCCAAAGAGAAAAGGTTTGTGTCCATATATCTCAGTATAGTATTTATACAGGAAATGTCTTTGTCGCAATGGCATAAATTCAGGAAATGTCTGTGTGTGAGTGAGTAAATGTAACTGTCCTTCACGCATCTCCAGAACCTCTCAAACTCCATCCGTGAGGAGAGTGAGAGAAGTCGGTCAGACCGTATGCCCATATATAGGCATATGGATATCCATTTGTCCAGAAATGCTGTTACGACCGATATGCCCATATATGGGCATATACTGATGACATCACTCCATATATCCGTATAAAAGGGACAAAGACAAACAGATACAGAGATCTCCATATATGGGCATAAAAGGGACACAGGCAGACAATTAGACAGATAAAGACATCTCTATATATGGGCATATACTAGGGATGCGGAGATATACCGATACGGATCGTAATCGCGATACAAACGTGCGCGACACGAGTGAATCGGTTCATTCAGGGTGGATCGGTACAATTGACGGCTGGAATCGTGATTGTATCGTATCGTGAGTGTTTGGATCGGTACACTCCACGGTTGGATCGGTTTTTGCATAATAGTATTTCCGAGGCGCATTGAATACCCCATCAGCCCTCCCCCCAAAAAGCACTTGTAGCGACTCTACAGACATGCGTCTTTTACAGCAGCACTGAGCTGCTCAGCAGAGCGCAGTGAACACCCGACCTGACAGAATGCAGACAGACAGCACTCGTGAGTCGTGAGCCCACTGGTTAAACATGCAAGATTAGTACCACGTTTAGCTTTATAACATCCCTGTCCAATGTTCGCTGATGTGATCTGTTGTTGTGTCACTGGACTGAAGCACGCTGCGTGATATTATGATCCACATTCCACACCCGTTTGTTCTTCTTGTCGAGTCTGCGACGGAATTGATTTAAACAAAGCAGAAGCTTCCACGCTTTAACTACACACACGTATGAACTACAACAACGATACTGGGCGATTAAAACAAAGTATTTGACACTGTTTCACAACTTGTTACTGTAGCTGCAGGCTGCTGCTGTTCCCTCTGCAAAGAGAGGCTGGCTCAGGCTGGAGCCTGATTTATACTTGGTAGCTCGACGGTGTCGCGCACAAGCTCACAACGCGACGCGTTGTGACTCAAATATCTACGTTTTAAAACATTTTGACTAGAAATGGCAAAATCCTAGATTATATTCATACAATATAATAATAATACAGGTCAAGGATCCTTAACTGAGAAGAGAGAGATCAAGCAGGGACCCCCACTGTAGGCTATGTTAGACTACTGTAGGCTATTATATAAAACTGTTGCAGATTAAAACTTGTCAGAGACTTGTTTGACAGCACTATATCATCAGTGACATTAATACATTACTATGTTGTGTTTATTTGTTCACACATTATCTTTTCTATTAATATGATGGATTTATGTTATTCATTGTAATCCATTAATTATTATCTCTTAAACCCTCAATAAGTGTTAATGTATTGGCTAATGTTCCCCTATAGGGTTGCTACTTGCTAGGGTTCAATTGGTTACTGTAACAACTAACTATTAATATTTGGCCGCCTCACATAACTCTGAGGACCCTAGGGGTCCCTGACCACCTGTTGAGGATGTAATGATATATAATAATGATATAATGATATAGTATTAATCAAACAATTCTACCAGCCAGGGAGTGTTCTCCCAGATTTCAATAAGTTGGATTGTTAGACAGAGCCTAGTACTACAGTGAAACAATAAATTGTTTGGAAATTAAATGTAATGCATTTTTAGTAACATTTTTTTTTTTGGGGGGGGGGGGGGGGGGATTTACATGGGCTTTAATATAAATCCTTTGCATTGTGTTGAATCGCACCGAATCGTGAATCGTATCGCATCGTAAGGACCAGGGGTGTATCGCAAAGTATCGTGAAACATATCGCATCGTATCGGGGTCAGGGGTGAATCGTGATGTATCGTATCGGCAAGATTTCAATGTATCGCAATTATATTGTATCGCTGGTAGTGTATCGTGATGCGTATTGTATCGCCTCAGTGGTCGAGATTCGCATCCCTAGCATATACTGATGACATCAGGTATCTCCATATATGGGCATAAAAGGGACAAAGACAGATGGATACAACAGTTACGCAGACAATGGGTACAAACCGTTACAACAGGTATTGCATAGCCATGTGGTGCAATTCAAACTGATTTGATTTCCTGGTTTATTTCCCTAGATCCGGGCCTTATGGCGTCTCCTTCGACATCCCCTTTGACAAAGACGACTCGGGCCCCGCCCCCTTGGCCTCGGCCCGCGGCATGGTCAGGTCTGCCAGCACCGACGATGGCTCGGGCTTCACCGTGCACCACATGCCACGTGGCATGAAGCGCAACCTGTCCTTCCAGCCGGTCAACGGCCGGAGCATCGGCATCGAGGAGGAAGGCTGCCCGGACAGCCTTGCAGGGACGGAGGCTCCGAGGCCCCCGCCGGGCAGAGCCTACCACAATGGGCACGGGAACGTCCTCGCCACCACCCCCTCTGTGGAGGAGGCCCTCCAGATCATCCACAGCCCCAGCTCCAGCAACGGCTTCTTCCTGCACAGCCAGAGCCGGGGGGCCGGCGTCGGAGCCGGCCCGGACCCGCTGTCCGAGTCGGACTCCAAAGGCGACACCACGGAGGTGGACACGGGCATCCAACTGCGGACGGAGGACATGCTAGACGAGGACTCGTCCTTGAAAGACTGCTCTACGAACATGGAGCTGGACATGGACTCGCCTAGCCCCTGTCCCAGCGCCCTCGGCAAGTCCCCATCTGCAGGGTCAGTGAAGATGACCTGCTTCGCCGAGCAGAAAATGAAGAAGCTCGTTCCTCCGCCGTCGGACTCAGGGAGGGGCAGCAGCGGGGGTGGCAGCTCCCTCAAGACCACCCCGGAAGGCTCCGAGCTGGGTCTCCCGCTGTCGGTCTCCTGGGCCCCCACACCCGAGCACAGTCCTGTGCGCCAACAGGCCATCACACCCATCACACCCATCGCTGCCCGAACCCCACCTACCCCCGTACAGCTTCCGCCGAATGACCCTGCCCAGGTCATGGCTACCGAGATGGTGCATCTGAGGATGCGGCTGGAGGAGAAACGGAAAGCCATCGAAGCGCAGAAGAAGAAAGTGGAGGCAGCGTTCACGAGGCACCGCCAGAAAATGGGCCGCTCGGCCTTCCTCACCGTGGTCAAGAGGAAGGGTGACGGAGCCTCCAGCGGGACGGAGGAGGAGGGAGGGAACACCGAAGAGGAGGACAAGGCTGAGAGTCCCAACGTCAGCTTCCGACCGGGGAGGAGCAAGGCGGACACGCCTGACGGTGCGGAGCAAGGCAGCGCCGGCTCCCGTTGGCTGAAATCTCCCGGGGCAGTGGAGGAGGGCGGGCCGAGCCCCGGCCAGCAGACCGAGCTGGACCTGGCCGAGTACACGCGCTCCATCGAGAAACTCAACCACTCGTTGGCTTTCCTGCAGACGGAGATGCAGCGGTTGGCCCAGCAGCAGGAGGTCATCATGGCAATGAGGGAGAAGCAGCAGCAGCATACATGGGTCATCCCCACGTCCAGCACCAACCCTCCCACGTTCGGCCGAGCCGCCACTGTCACCCGGTCCTCCGGACCGTCGTCCCCCGCCGACTCCCCTCGCTCCGCCCACCGCTCTCCGACCAACATCAAGCGCAAGTCTGCGTCCTTCCACTCGCGTACCCCTCGCACCCCCCGGCCCAACGAGCTCAAACTGACCCCCTACAACCGGGTCCTCACTGCGCCGCAGTCTGTGGACAGCATCCCCCGGCTACGCAGGTTCTCACCCTGCCAGCCCCTAGCCAGCTCCTTCGTCTACATGGGGGAGAAACGTGCAGCTGCCAGCCCAGAGACCACGGCCCCAGACGGAGACTCACCTCCAACCTCGCCTGTCAGAGACTCACAAACGGACGATCAAGACCAGTCTGAGATGGACAAAATAGAGACAGGCGACGGAGACGAGGGGAGATCAGACCTCAAGCCCACCCTGGACTCGTCTGTTGCGGAGGTCCTGTCCCACCCCGTGACGGAGACCTTCATTGTCACGCCCACAGAAAGTCCTTCCCAGCTGGGGACCAAGAGCAACCTGATTGAGGTTCCACTGTTTGTGGCCAAGCCCTCGGAGGAGCAGGTAGAAGAGCAGCAGCAAAGTGGCGTTGAGGGCCTGGATCTGGACGATGACCAGAAGATGTGCTGCGGCTTCTTCTTCAAGGTACGGAAACAGTGTGTTTCTTTCAATAATGACTGTGTTGGTGTTTTTGATTGATTGGTTGAATACTTTATTATTAGTTCGCAGAATAAAGCACATAAAAGTACAGTTCAATACAAGGTCTGCCAAGAGGATTTAAACCCAAGAAAGCAATATGGCTTCCATTGGGGTCCTTTGTACTCAATTCATTGAAACATGAAATAACAGACAAATAAAGAGTATGTACAGTAAACAGGTCAGAAAACAAAAGTATTGTTGATATTATTGTTCTATTGAAATCAGCGAAACTCTTGTTTGGGTGACATTGTACAGTATGTACCGTATACAATATATCATCATGTTGGAATTTTTTTGGCAGGATAGAGAACACAGCAAAGAGTATAGTGTTCTAGTTCCGCTCATTTTGATGTATCATCACTTCCAATTTCACTCGTTTATCTCTCTTTTATGCCCATGATCTCTGTATCTGACTGACCGTGTCCCTTTTAATAAGAGATCTCTTATTGACTGAAAATGCCCCTTTGGGCCTTAAAAAAAAGAGGAAAAAAAAAGAAAAGGGTGCGGCTGTTGAAAACTATGAAAAGTATTTCACAGCGTTCTTGTTTGTTGATATCAAGTTGCTATGGTTACCAATTTTGCTAATCAGAGTACATTGAGTACGTAGTCTGACATCATGGAGCTCCATATTTGGGCATGTCTGACTTATTGTGATGTCATCATGATGCCTAGAGCATTATATATAAGCAAGCGCAACTTCTCTATCTCACAGTTATACGTACTAAGTCAAGTAGAAGATTCTGATAAATAGACCGCTAGCAAACGCAAACTTTAAGATGCAGCTCTTCCTACACGGCCAGAACACTCACACCCTTGAGGTGAGCGGAGAGGAGACGGTGGGAGACATCAAGGCCCTCGTCCAGACTCTGGAGGGCCTCCTGGTGGAGGAGCAGGTGCTGCTGCTTGCCGGCTGCCCGCTAGAGGATGACCTCCGCCTGGCCTCCTGCGGCGTCTCTGAGCGCTGCACCCTGGAGGTGAGCGCCAGGCTGCAGGGAGGCAAGGTCCACGGCTCTCTGGCACGCGCCGGAAAGGTGAAGGGACAGACGCCCAAGGTGGAGAAGCAGGAGAAGAGGAAAAAGAAGACCGGACGCGCCAAGCGTCGCATCCAGTACAACAAGCGCTTCGTGAATGTGGTGCCCAGCTTCGGCAAGAAGAAGGGACCCAACGCCAACTCCTAAGTGAGTTCTAATGGCTGAGAGGAGGAGAAGCTTTACCGTCACGACGTCCTTTCAGTTTTTACTGGACTGGATGTTATCCTCCTGTATAGAAGAATAAAGAAAACAAGAGATGAGACGGACGGGAGAGCTAAGAGAGATTACCGACGAGACAGGAGAGGAGAGAGAGGGGTTGCAGTCGAGAGATAGTTGCAGGGACGACCTAGAGAACGCTCTAACCCAGAGCACCTCTTTATACCACGACTTCCTCAGTGAACCCCACTGCTACAACTTTACCCGGCAAGTAGAAATGAAGCTACAGGCTTGCTGCCACCGCACAACATGCCCCAGGGTGAACCCAGCATACCTCTGACCGAGCACGCAGAGAAGGAAGCCAAAGCGTGTGGGGGGGAAAGGCCAGAGTACAGATGATGATGGGAAAATAATGAATGGAGACAATACATTTTTTCCCCCTTTTTTTTACAGAGACGGGAAAGAAGAGAGTAGTAGGAATGGGGTAGCGACATTATGCATAAATGCACCGGGGGTCAAAACTCGACTCACTGTCAGGCCCTCGTGGTATGCACCATGTGTTATGCACCGATGTGTACGCCCTTTGAACATGCGTGTCAGAGAAGGTGACCTTCCCAGTACCTTTGCTCAGAGTGCCAGAATGCTGCTACTGCAAAGTCACCAGTGGGATGAAGCCATTCAGCTTCGACTGGGTGAATGACATCACTACTGAGACAGACAGTCTTGCAGAAACCTTTTTTTGAGCGGTGGTAAAACGCTCCATAGAGTGGCTGGGTGTGTGTCTGTAGCCTTTTTCCTCAGTAGCATAGCCTGTACATCCTAGACTCAAATCCTAGTCTGAAGACGTTATGCAAGCACGACCACCGCTCACTTCACATTGGGTGTGATTTTTTTATTTTTCTTAATGAATGGTCGGTTGTGTGTGTGTGTGTGTGTGTGTGTGTGTGTGTGTGTGTGTGTGTGTGTGTGTGTGTGTGTGTGTGTGTGTGTGTGTGTGTGTGAAGCAAAAGCCATAAAGGACAGGGTTTGCAGGGTTTGCAGAGGGTTGCAGGTCCGAGACGGAGCAAGCAAGAGAGACCAGCAGGGTCTCAGTTAAGTCAGTTCCCACCATCACAGCTGCCAAAGGACAGCCACTCACATCAGCCTCCATCAGCTGACTGCTGAAAAAAAAAAAAAAGTTCTGAGTGGTGGTTACCCACTCAGAACCTTTTTTTTTATTTTTTATAAAAGGCCGAAATGTGCACCATTACCCAAAGAAATGTGGGGGTGGAGTATCTTTTGGCCAACTTGGAGAGAAATTAGCTTTGTACATGCAGACAGACAAAAGACAGACCAATGGAAGGACCAGTCTTAATTTCGTCGACTAAAACTAATGTTCGTCGATTACCTTTTTCCACTGACGAAAACTAAATAAAAACTAAGTTACAGTATGATGACTAAAACTAAGAATAGCCTATTATTGACCTTTTTGTCAACAAATGAAAACTAGACTAAACTGTTAGGGAGGGTTAGGGAGGAAGAGACTGAAGGGGAGCACACACAGAACGCGGACGGCTGCGCAGCGTCGCGTCGCGGTATCGGCGCACATTAAATGCCGCGCGGTAACCCCAACTGGATGCGGCGCGCTGCCACACAGCACATCTATTACCCCCGGTGGGGAAAACCACGGCAGAACATGTTCACCGCGCGGCAACGCTGGAAAAATAGAACAGCGGCGTATCGGCGCGGCAGGCAAGGCGGCAGACCCGCGGTGTGGGTTAGTTAATTGAAAATAATGGGGCCGTATGTTTTGACGCGCCGCTTCCGCGCCGTCTCCGTGTCGGGTGTGTGTTTCCCTTCAGTGATGAATGCAACTGCTGTCACTAGTGCAAGTCATTCAACTGCAATACCAACACAAAAATCCTGCCCCCAAAATGCAGTGTTCCATTTCTCTGACAGTGTTCCTTTGGTTCAGCGGATGTCAGGCCATTATGTCTTGTATTTACGAAGAAATTGCTGCTGTTTTCCGTTACATGACATGATGAATGGGTCTGGAAGTCAGCCGACTGAGTGAGGACAACGTCGTCCTTCCAATTTGTGGCGTCGCAGGCGCGCTATGGCTATAACTCTATGCTTTGATCTAGGTCAGAAAACTGGGGCTGTTGTGAATAATTCAGACCACAGCTGCGGAGAGAAGCAGGGGTGATGAGATGTTGAATGAAGTTGTGTGGGTGGCTGTGGAGTGCAAGGAATGTTCACATGAAATCTTAATTTTACAGAAGAGAGATGAGTCGTGATTAATGTTGGAATTAGCGTGCCTCCTGTAACCCGGGCAAGATTAAAGACTACTAAAACCATGAATCATAAACCACTGGCAAGATATTTGTTGATAACCCCTCACAATTATAATTGAATTGCCGTTAAATATAAATAAGCTACATCAGTCGTTCTAAAAGTGGGTCCTTGAAGGGTTACGGGTCTGTAACCCTTACGGTTCCATATGGACATTCTCATTAGGGTTTTATAATGTAGTTTGGGCCGTAGCTTATTTTGCCTACCCTTTTACAAAACAAAGAAAAAAGAAAAAACATTTGGTTGAAAGTAATATAATAATATAACGAGTGAAGTAAATGCCTTGCTTTGATACTAAGTAATAAGAAATTGTATACAGTACTGCTCATAATGTGCTGGAATACATGAGACCGTATGCCTGTTTATGGTGCAGAATCATAGTCCTAATAAAAAACACAAGTGAACTAGACTGACTGGTTTCTAATTTTCTAAGACTAAGAAAAATAAACATTGCATTTGATTGATTCACTCAATGATATTTTATTTACATTTTCATGTAGGTTTTTTGCTAGCGTCAGAGGTTTCTTAAAATACCTTGTGCTTATGCAGGAAGTCGATTAGTCCAGTGCATTGGAAAAAAAACACAGTTTTATATTTCTATATAGGCCATAGGTGTACTGTACATCCCACTGGGTAGGATTGATTAATAATTAAAGCATTGCACAAAGCTACAGTACCATCCTCCACTGTATGAGAGTTCCCATTGTCTATATACCATGGTTGTTACTATATTACACTCTGTGTGTGTGTGTGTGTGTGTGTGTGTGTGTGTGTGTGTGTGTGTGTGTGTGTGTGTGTGTGTGTGTGTACATTCCTGACTGTCAGCCTGACAGAATCACTTCTCCCATTTTATAATCTGTGGCCTTTCATTTATGTTAATTACATTCTTGTTGCATTGTGTTAGCTGATTAATTTCCCTTCTTGATGATGAAGCACTTTGTAACTTTGTAAACGTTACAAAGTAATGATGATGATGGTGATGATGATGATTCATGTTACGTGGGCGATGCCTGGCCTTCGGTTATGCAACATTACTCTTTGTGCCCGCTGTCAGAGTACTATTGATGGCATCATGGGCGTAAAAGGGACACAGGCAGAAAGACAGACACACTGAAACAGACGTGCAGAGATTTGCTAAAGAAAAGAAAACGCTGTCGATTGGTCGGGTCCTTGAGATACATACATGGGAGACACTCAGAGATTCCGTGCTTTATAGGTTGTGCACAATGCACCACATACTTATATCACCTGTTTACTAAGCTATTATCTTACTTTTTGAGCGGTGGTCAGCCGCTCCTCAGAGTGACTTTGTCCGTTCCTGTCCCTCCCTATGTCCCTATGTTCCTCCCTATGTCCCTATGTCCCTATGTTCCTCCCTATGTTCCTCCCTATGTCCCTATGTTCCTATGTTCCTCCCTATGTCCCTATGTTCCTCCCTATGTCCCTATGTCCCTATGTTCCTCCCTATGTCCCTATGTTCCTCCCTATGTCCCTATGTTCCTCCCTATGTCCCTATGTTCCTCCCTATGTCCCTATGTCCCTATGTTCCTCCCTATGTTCCTCCCTATGTCCCTATGTCCCTCCCTATGTCCCTATGTTCCTCCCTATGTCCCTATGTCCCTCCCTATGTCCCTATGTCCCTATGTTCGTCCCTATGTCCCTCCCTATGTCCCTATGTCCCTATGTTCCTCCCTATGTCCCTATGTCCCTCCCTATGTCCCTATGTTCCTCCCTATGTCCCTATGTTCCTCCGTTATCATGAGCTGCTATACCGCTGGTAACCAAGTGGCACTGTTGCGTCTCTCATGCACACACACACACACACACACACACACACACACACACACACACATACACCACCGCTCACTTCAAACTTGGTTTGTTTTTTTATCTTTACTTATCTCTTTCTTATCTGTCTGTTTGTGTGTCTCAGGAGGATGGGAAGGCTGAAGACAACATGGCCCAGAAGAGGGCGGCTCTCCTGGAGAAGAGGATGAGGAGGGAGAAGGACAACCAGCAGAGGAAGATGCAGCTGGAGGCGGAGCTTGAACAGAAGAAGGAGGAAACTCGGTATGTCAACGGTGAAGCCATAAAATAGCTGATCTACAGTACAAGCTCACAACACGTTGCATCACAACGTGCTGTGAGCTTTAGACTGGCTATTTTTAGTGTGCGACACCATACAATGGAGTAAATGCATTAATCAGAACTCATACATACCACACATGTCAATACTATGATATTATGTCACCACCGGCGACAGCTTGGGCCGATGCATACTCCACTTTTAGAGCCGAATTACCGGTAATTTCAGTTCGGCTCTGTCCAAACTACAATATGACGTCATTCAGAGGTTCGGGGGGTGGGTACCGAAATACATTTGTCTCTAAAAGTGGAGTATGCATTGGCCCTTAGGCTTGAGGCATTATGTTGCCAGGTTGTCTGTACATACGTCTACAGTACGTATGGACGTATTTATGTCCATCCATTCATACCAACCTTGTGAACCTGATATCTTAGGAACACTTTTAGGGAATGTTGTGACATTTCGCACAAACTATTCAGAAGTGGTCAAAGGTCAAGGTCACTATGACCTCACAAAACATGTTCATTAAAGTCTTCATTCACCATATTATGGACAGACTTGTATGTCAATTGCGGCAGCATGCACGGAGGGAGGCATATACAACCAAGATGCATTATTTCTAGTTCTATCCTGTCCTAATGTTTAACGTTTTCCTAACGACACCTCCTTCCCTTCACCCTCCTCCTCCTCAGAGCGAAGGCGGAGGAGGATCGTCTCAGGAAGGAGGAGGACAAGGCCCGCCGGGAGTTCATCAAGCAGGAGTACCTGAGGAGGAAGCAGCTGAAGCTGATGGAGGACATGGACACGCTCATCAAGCCCCGCCCACCAGCGGGAGGCGGGGCCAAGCCCAGGAGGGGCCGGCCCAAGTCCATCCACCGGGACAGCGTGGACTCGCCCAAGACTCCTGTCAGAGCCACCGCCGCAGGTAACCACGGAGACAGACTCTCCTGTGACCCCGATGACCGGACCCTCCCTCCCTCAGAGGCCATCCTGTCTGTCGGTGTCTGTCTGTCTGTCACCCAAGCTGTGCCCGGCGGTGCCAGCTAAGCTTTGTGCCACCTGAGCCACTCAGCGTGGCTGCCTGTGATCTTGGGGTCCTTATTTCTTACCCGTTTTCAACCTGATGTTCCTATTTTGGGAATGTCATCATAGGCAGAAATATCTAATTAATATATCTATCCATATTTATTTATTTTTCCAAAACGTTTTAATTCTGATAAATAGCCGATCTACAATCTCAGAACACAGCTGTGTACTTGTGAGCTTGTGAGGTCTTGGTTCCCGCAGCTTATTGCTTAAAACTATTTTGTTTTGCCATTTCAATTTGGCAAATCTGAGCTTGTAATGAACTTATTGAGTGTATCGATTTGAACAAATCTTGTTCCGTGGCTCTCACTCAGCAGACCGAAATTTAGTTGTATTTGAGCTTGAAATTAAACAAATTAAACAGACACTGAAAAGAGCATGTGTGTTAATTGTATCTATATTCTTTTAGGTGTCAGGCTGGACTCACACAGCTGCGTGAAACATCTTCTCCGTATCGCCTGAGAATGGCCACTGGGGGCGCCGTACTAATGCATTGTCAATGGAAGGTTGTTTGGTTTTTTGTCGTTGCCGTGTCTCTAGCTCAACCGCAGCCTGTCTTTTGGCCAAGAGACACGGCAACGACAAAACACCAAACAACCTTCCATTGACAATGCATTAGTACGGCACCCCCAGTGGCCGTTCTCAGGCACTACGGAGAAGATGTTTCACGTAAATATCTGTACAGCGCCTTAGGTGTGCCTGTGTGTGTCTGTATATTTGTTGATGTGTGTGTGTGTGTGTGTGTGTGTGTGTGTGTGTGTGTGTGTGTGTGTGTGTGTGTGTGTGTGTGTGTGTGTGTGTGCGCGTGTGCGTGTGCGTGCGTGCGCGTGCGCGTGTATAGCGCTCTCATCATATACAGTAGTGTTGAAGAATTGATATCACACAATCATATCCCATCATCACCAAATCTGCATTGCTCTTTGACAACTCGAGCACAAAGTGTGACAGACATAGTGTACTTGTGTTGTGCTCATCCGTGGTGTGTGTGTGTTGTGTCGTAACTGTGCTGTCCCGTGCCATGCCACGTCTCATCCTCTCGCCTCTAGGTTCACGCCAACGTGTTTTTTCAGTCTCCAGCTTGTCCCTGGCGTCCCTGAACCTGGGAGACAACGACAGTGTTCACTCCGAGAAGAGAGCGCCAAGGTGAGACACTCTAACCACTTAAACCGTATTCTGGAGAAAACCTTCCCAGATAATAGCCGAGCTACAAGCTAACAATGCTTCGCAAAGCGACGCATTGTGAGCTTGTGGATCAGCTATTTTCAGCAAAGATGTTAGCGCTGTAGAGTGAAAACACAAAGATAACTAGTATATAGCCCTGAGGGACTCAATGTGTGATATTTGCGTTAGTGAACTTTACTAGGCTCTCCTCCTGACTAACACCTGCCTTAAGGTTTTAACATTTGATCTCCTTTATATTCTTCCCATTTTTTTTTCTTTCTTTCTTTTTTTCTCCGCCTCATTCTATCTGTTTCGGGGCTGTCAGGAGTGCTAGCTTAGCCTCTGGCAGTCTCTTCCACTTTCTGAGCTCTCCTAAACGGAGAAAGAGAAGGTCAGTTTTTCACACAACCCAACCCCCAAGGCACGTACTGTACTGTACCTCCACTTTAGGATTGCATTATCGTAAATGTGATTTACGTATTAAGTGCTTTGAAATGGCCTCATTCCAGTGTATCAGGCTTTGTAATGAACTACGGAACGCTGCTGTCAATACAAAATGATACTGTGTTACTGCTTAAATTATGAAATTGGCCGTATTATTTAACACTATGGATGCATGTGGTCTATTATTTGTTATTTTTGCTTTTACGCTAATCTACCAGATGTGACATTTCAAAACTTCAGCATTTCCTGTACTTTTCCTGCATTTGTTTCTGGAAATACTTGTTTTCCCAGGTTCTTTTCACGTAGCCTTGCTCATTCTTCTCTTTTGTTACTGAAAACAAAAGGCACTTTTCAACACTTCTTTTCATTGGAAAGGAGAATCTGAACAGCATTACACAAGTAACACTCCCTAAGGTCGAGTGGCGACCGCAGGGGTACCAGCTAATGTGACTATTTAGACTTACCTAAATATTTAAAAAAAATCTAAAAACCATGTCTGATGTCTCATATACATATGAGTCATGGTGGGGGCGGACATTAATTGACGATAAATAGTGCGTGCATTCGAGCATAATTGCATGTAAACTTACCAGTAAGACTCCCTAATCGGGAGATAAGCAACCGTCAGGTCACATGTAAAAATCGTCCTGATGTTGGCGCTAAATGGGACAGATCCATGTTGATGACATGACTCTAGACATACTGTGTACCGCTTTGCGTGATTTTAGGGCAAAATCTGTAGGAGCAGTGTCCAAAAATGTGTAAGAATTGGCCTCATGGTGGCGCTAGAAGAGGGCCATGTGCGAAATGAGGGGTGGAGGTTGTGGTTTGGCAGCCAAGGAGTGTGTGTGCAAAGTTTGGCATGGATAGGGGCAACGGTGGCAGAGATATGAGTAGGGCAAAAGTGTGATGTGACGGACAGACTGACAGACTGACAGACTGACGGACAGACGGACTGACAGCCGGTGGAGGTTTTGATAGTAACTGCGACCTGAAGCAAGGCTCTTCAAAGCACACGTGAGGACGAAAAGGGCAGAGGAGATCTGTACACAATCCCCTGAAAATCTACTGTGTTGCCAATGGCAGGACTTGTGAAGTTTTGAAATGCCACATCTGTAGGTTAAAAGGAAAATTGTGGATTTTTACCTGAATCTTATTGGGAGGACATGTGAATAGTGTGTATTACGTAAACACATTGAAACACGTCATTTAGAGATTTTCCCAGTATCTATAGAGACACACAGAACACAATAGGAAATGTTGTCTTACAATATTTTCACATGACTTCCTCTCAGATCCGATGCCCTACAAAGGCAGAGAGCAGTAACTACGTTTTCGGACACACCGACTTATTTGTGTCGCCCAAAGGTTAAATTAGCCTTCATGATATTGGGGGAAGAACAATTAGCTCAAGAACAGATATACAATCAGTGTAATATCACTTTTATGTCTTTATCTCATTTGGCTGATCAGCTGTAACATTTTTAAACCCATTTTTTTGTGAAATTCGAAAACGTAGTTACTGCACTCTGCCTTTGTAGGGCAACTCTTGTTTCGTTTCCCCTCATTGGAAATATCCTCCACGTTTCACTGCCAAGCTTATCTGTGTCGCACCAAAATAAGAGCAGTTTTTTCTAGGGATGCGGTATCGGTACTCGTGGTATCGGTACTCGCCCCGATACCGGCCTATTTTGCGGTATCGGTACTCGTCCGATACTGCTCACAAAGCGCCCGAGTACCCTGTGTGTTCCGCCACTTCGCCTTTCTCTCTCTCTCTTAAAGTATCAAAAGTAAAAATACAAAATGTTTGAGCATAGCAGATCTAGAAGATCATGCACAGTACAAGAATTTCCATGGGCTAAACCTGAAAAAAAAAGTGAAATGTGTGGCAGTTGTGCCATGTTCTGGGAAAGCAATGCAATTTAATGTGTTATATACAGCCAGAAAGTGTATGAAAAAAAAAAAAAAAAAAAAAAAACGTAATTTAAAGACATTTTGTATTATTAATGTACTCGTATCGGTACTCGGTATCGGCGAGTACTCAAAATGAAGTACTCGTACTTGTACTCGGTCAGCAAAAAAGTGGTATCGGGACATCCCTAGTTTTTTCCCCCTCCCTTCACTTTTCATTTGAAGTGTCCATCATTGTCCACTCAACTCTAACCACTATCATCCACTGCTGTGCTGAGCTCTTTCCCTCACCTCCCTCAATTGTTTTTCTTTTGTGCAATCCCGAACGCTTGCATAATATTGATTGATTAAATACTTTATTAGTCAGAAATGTAAACATTAAGGCTAAAAGGATTACACAAAAAGGTCCTGGAAACTTGTTTCCATTGCGGTCCTACTACTGTATGCATTCAATTCATCAACATAGCATAAAAAATAACACAATAATACATGTCATCAACAAATACAAACACTGTATGTACAAAAGAGATTGTCTCTTGATAAATGTTTTTAAGACCAATTTTGAAAGAAACTAGTGTTACACATCCTTTAATGGAAGTTGTCAGGGTATTTCACGTTTACATACACCGCAACCAGTTATTTAGCCTTGTTTACTGTCTGAATGTATTTTTCATTGATGAGATTTAAAGACAGGATTTAGCTGTGATTGCTCAATGTGGTCTATTTATCAGAAAATCATCACCTTGATTCAGTCAGACAAAGAACCAAGTATTCCCATGTAGTCCATAGGTCTCATCACTGACCTCCATTAAAACTGCAGTCCACATTTTGTGTGTAATAAAGCATTATGTTGACCTATCTGTATGTTAATGCAATTTAACTAACAACTGTGGTGTGGTTGTAGTTGGCCTACCATCCTGTGGCCAGGTATGACCACTGCTGTTATAGCATGAAGCTCAAAAGGCAGTTTATCCTCTGTCGAAATGGGCTTTCTGTGTTAGCTCAGCAGTAGAAATGCTGGTGCTCACGCAGGGCATCGTTGCTATCAGGCAGAACCCTCTTATCTACTTATTTCAATGTTATGTTTTGCTGTAAAATGCCCCACTTCATCATACAAGAGTGTCGCACAAAAGTAGTGAAGATAACAAGCTCTCAGCGTGACACGTTGTGAGTTTGTAGATCAGCTATTTTTAAAATCCATTTTATAATAATACAAAAGGAACCGTTTTAGGCATACAACATGGTTTCCACCCGACGGCAACGATATGAAAGTTATGGGTTGCAAGCTTTAAAGCCATGCCTTCACTTCCTGAGTGCACCGCCACCAGACTGCATCATGTGACCACCTCACTGTCCCCTGCTTGTTGTGAGCTTAACATCACTAATGATCTGGGATGCCGTCCAGATTCCAGACACATGCCACCACATGCAGCTGATAGATGGATGGATGGATGGATGGATGGATGGATGGAGCCACATTAGTGGACATTAATGTAACATATACTGTACTTTTAAAGAATGGATGAGTCTGTTCAAATTCTTCACTTAAAGCAGTGCTTCTCAACCTGTGGGTCGGGACCCCAGGAGGGTACCCAAATAACTTTGGGGGGTCCCGAGATGATTAACTTGATGTGCAACATTGTTTTCTCATTCAACAGTAAACAAACCAGCTTAAAGTTTAAGTGTATATAGAGGGTATATCTGCACATTTCTTAAGTGACAATTTAAGGACTTTTTAATACCTCTAAAATGACAAATTAAACATTGGCTAAATTGTCATATTAGAGGCAGAAATTGTGAAAATACTACTACATGCTCACTTGAGAGCATGTAGATCGGCTATTTTCTCAATAGAACCGTGTTATATCTAGTGCCACAACTCTTAGTGCTCGTCAGGGTGGGGGGTCCCCAGTTAAAATATGATTATTTTGGGGGTCGCAGCCTGAAAAGGTTGAGAACCACTGACTTAAAGAACGGTTCCGGTACTGCTGAGTGATCAGGTGAAAAGAGGTGACCTAACTGTGTTTGCGACTGTGCGTGTGTCTGCATGTGTGTGTGTGTGTGTGTATGTGTGTGTGTATGTGTGTGTGTGTGTATTCCAGGCCGGACTCAGCAGATGTCTTCCTGTCTCCCAGTCGCTCCAGTAGCAGGAACGGAGAGAAGGACTGGGAGGTTGCCTCCACCTCCTCCATCACCTCCAACACAGAGTACACTGGTATGCACCTCCATACAGTACAACACAGTCAATAACTTACTCACTCACTGTCTCTGTCTCTCTCTCTCTTTCAACACAGAGTACACTGGTACGCACCTCCATAAAGTACAAGACACTCAATAACTCACTCACTCACTGTCTCTCTCTTTCACAATCTCTCTCTGTCTCTCACCCATCCACTCCCAATTCCATGGCGGCTGCTCCATCTCCTGAACCATCTACTCAACCTGATTACAATCAATAGCAATAACATTGGAGCAAAATGTAGTGATCCCACACTGAACTAAGCATAATCAAGCCAATACTGGAGATGTGGCATAAGGCATGGATTTCTACACAGAGGGCAATTCATTCAACATAAAATGCTGCATTCAGGAGAGATTGGAAAAGGCAATTCTCTTGAATGGTGCCTTCAGGTATGGCATGGAAAGTGGCATTTCTTTCCCCATGCTGCATTCTTGGTCTGGAGAGGGCACTTTTTACACACTGGTAAAAGGGCAGGGGCTCAAGCCCCCTTTGATGTATATATGTGCAGGTTCAGAGCTTACTCCAGAACCATGAGGAGAAATGCTCTAAAGGAAGCACCACCATAAATCATTTATACAAACAGTCAGGAAGGGAGAGCTCATGTCCTTTCTCTGACAGAAAATATAGTTGTTGCCATGACAACTATCTGTTATCTTATTTTATTTATTTTCTTCTTCTTCCATCTGTGTATGTCTCCCTCCAGGTCCCAAGCTGTACAAGGAACCCAGTGCCAAGTCCAACAAGCACATCATCCAGAATGCCATGGCACACTGCTGCCTCGCTGGCAAAGTCAACGAGGGCCCCAAGAACAAGATACTGGAGGTAATGGCTGACTATTATTATTATTATTATTTTTGTATATATTTTTTGTTGTATTTGTTGATTTTATTCAATACACTGAAACAAAATTGCAGAATCACTGAATAACATTATTTCCTCAAATCTCTGGCGAACATGAAATCAACTTCTGATTCTGTGTATGGTATTCATGTGTGATGTGTGCGTGCCGTGGGTGGGTGTGCAAAATCATCTTATCACCATCTGTGGTGTTCAAATGGTATGGTAGTTACTTGAAGATATTTTGACACACACACACACACACACACACACACACACACACACACACAAACACAAACACACACACGATTCTTAGCATCGCTTTCACTTCTGACCTTGTGGCAGGAAATGGAGAAATCGGGGGCCAACAACTTCCTGGTGCTGTTCCGCGACGGAGGCTGCCAGTTCCGCTCCCTCTACACCTACCTCCCCGAGCAGGAGGAGATCACCAAGCTCACCGGCGTCGGCCCCAAGAACATCACGCGCAAGATGATCGACGGCCTGTACAAGTACAACTCGGACAAGAAGCAGTTCAGCCAGATCCCGGCCAAGACCATGTCGGCCAGCGTGGATGCCATCACCATACACGGCCACCTGTGGCACACCAAGAAACCCGCCACGCCCAAGAAAGTGCTGCCTGGAGCCCAGTCCTAATGGACCTCCTATAATGGACCCCTTTGACTTGACTTGACTAAAACCCCCCCCTCCCAATCCCATCCATTTCACCCTCAAACGGAACATTCCCGTTTTTTCAAATTGCACTTCACTGTAAATATCCATGAGATTCAAACACCTGCAAGTGTTCACTCTTTTATTTTTATTTGTGTTAGTTTGTTGCGTTTATTTCCTTGTTTGTTTTAATGGGTTAAATCCAGAGTGTTTCCAGAGAACATGAAAGAGTCTAGTGCGAACAGCCAACTGGACATTAACGAACTTGAGTTATGGAACATTGCTGAACAACTGGAATGTATATTGCTATTTAACAAAAGAAGAAAATGTGTAAATGTCATCACTAATGTGTTTTTAGAGATTGTCTGATCTGAGCTACAATACCGCATGTGAGTGTATGTATGTTGTTTTATTTTCCTTTTGTACGTGCCAAAAGTCAAAAGAAAAGAGAAAGAGTGAATGCAGCCGGATGAGTTCCTTAGTTAAACTGAAGCACTGAATGTTTTCGACTCATTTTTGTACAGGTCGGTTTTCGGTTGTGTGGCCTTATGCTCGTTTCGTTTCAGTTTGTGAGGATGATGAGGTGATTGTAAAGCGGTGTTGAACCTTAGTGAGCCTTTTTTGTATTTGGCAAGAATTCTTTTTTTGTTCCCTTCTCCATTTCTGTGGGTAGAAGACTTTGTTTGTATAGCTAAGGTACGTAAGACTACGTAGGGCCAAACAATGAAAGAATTGCATACAGCTAGTGTTAGTGTTAGCCACACAGTATGTGTGTCCGTGCTCCACAAGAGCCAAGCACTTGCAAAAAGCCCTTTTGACAAAGGTGATTTTTACACAAAAACAAATCTTGTTTTAGGTTATTCTAAGACTGCTGCTCGTTCACAACAGGTTTTGTGAACAAATCGAACAAAACACAGTTCAGTGTTATCTCCTTTGCATTTACTAATGAAGAGTTCTGTTCCAATATGATAATCCATTTTGCATAACAAAACATTATCAGATGATTATCTTTCAGTATAAGAGTCGCCCACCTAGGGCTGAAGTAGGTGATGCTTTGTATCACTTTCGTCAATGTTAGATATTTAATTTTGGAACAAGATTCGTTGAATTGAGTGTACTGCATCATGTGGTTTCTTTGGAATTACGTTTCTGTAAATGTATTTGTCCATTTGCCCACTGGTATAGTTTTTTAATTATGACTAAAATCCCTATACTGTAAGTAACAACCAGGAAATTGCATGACTGATTTCCTTTCTCGCAACAATCAGGACTTTGAGTGTATTTGTTTGGCAGGCACTTCGGTTCTCAAACTCTTAACACTTAAAGGTGTTCTGAGTGATTTATTTTATTCAAATAAGTTTTAAATAGCTCTATATTCCTAGTAGTCATTGCTATAGAGTTCACTAACAGGGGTCTCCCTGTCTCTCCAGCTCTTTAGTAAACAGAAAAAATAAAATAAAAACAAGTCGGGATACCACTGTCATCCATTCAGGAGAGAGAACCCATTTATCAGCAGGTTAGTGGGGTTACTATCAGAATATAGAGCTTTAACTTTTTAATAATAATAAAAAATATCACTTACAGCATCTTTTAAACATCTACATTTCTTGACGGTCAACATTCCTGCATCTGCATAAAGTACTGTGTTCAGCATTCACTTTTTCATTTACAGTCATGGTTAGTTATTTCAACATATCCATGTGTCTACTTTTGGACTAGACACGTCTATTACTGTTGTACACTATTTTAACTCAGCATTCTGTCAATATGCTGTAGGCTAACTAATTAGCCTGCACAACATAATGGACCCTATAGTGTCCCTATCATTCAGGGCATGTCAAAATAGACGATTCTTTCAAAAATAACAGATCTACAAGCTGCCAATGAACTTGTAGAGATCATGGGGCTCTATTTTCGTCCATGCTTTACCCATTATCCCTAAACTCTTTTGCCATTTTTACTATTTTGAAAAATGTGTTTTAATATTGCTGATCTACAAGCTCACAACGTTTCGATGTAGAGGTATTTGAAATGCTTTTAAAAATAGTAAAAAAAAAAAAAAAAAGGACAAAGAGATTTAGCTATAAGGGCTAAGGCATGGACTAAAAATAGCTCATGGTGTACAGGGGGGAAAGGCCCCTGGGAGACCCCAGTTAAATGAAGTATAAGGGATTTAAGTGATATAATTACAATTTAATATAAGCCATATTAAAGCAATTTAATCATGTTTTGTCCAAGACCTTTACACAAGGATGTGCTTAAAATGACTCATCATAATGTATTGTACATTAACTGCAAAAATGACCCTGCTGTATAGAGACTGCCAGGCCTGCCTGCCTTCAGTAGGTCAAAGTCAAATTCAATTTGAATCCCTTTCCTGTTTCTATTAATAAAATGAAAAAGCGCAAGGCAGGGCAAATCTTGTTGCTGCATATACGGGTAGACCTAAATACACTTGTACAATTCGGGTACAATTCAGCCATACGTGTGTGCTCACTGCTCATGGACTCGACTGCGCACACACAAAAATACACCTGCCAACATTGGTGCTTTGTCGTCATACATGGGCTTATATTTATAACCTTGACCAAATGACAAGTTGTACATGTCTTTGAAAAATGCAAACTTGATGGAGTAAAAGAGTTATTTCGCTGTTTTTGAATGGATTTTCCTGCCGGGGGAAAAGCTCTTTTCTTCTGTTTCTTGGCTGTTTAAGGCCAGGTTTGAATGGTGAATTCAACTGTAATGATTAGAACAGTGTACAGTGTGATGATGATGTGTGCTCTCACTGGTTTAGTTCATCAGACGCTGTGCTGTCATTCATTCAACATGCATAAAACATGTTTTACTTCCTTTTTATTTTGCATTGAATAAACTAAGCATGGCCCCTGACTGTGAGGTGTTGTTCATGTTATACATGAATAGGCTACTTTTAGGCTACAAATAGGCTTACCTTTTTAATGTGTCAACAGTGTGCTATATAATGAGATGTTTTACAAGATCTGCCTTGAATTCCAGGCCTAAAACAATGTTGCTGAAGTTGTTAAGGGATGGCCTAATAGGCCTACTAAAAATATATTGACCACAAGAAGTATTTCAAATTAAGCCATTTAAAATTAGGATCCTCTTCTCAAACCTTTTCTGTCAAGGACCCCCAAACAAATATGAAAATATGTTATGCCAAGGAGCCCCGTAATAAGATTTGTGTTGATAAAGGTTTCAAAACCCTGGAGGACCCCACTTTGAGAACCACTGGTGGGTTAAAGGGATAGTTCACCCTCCAAAAAATAGATTTTTTTTCCTATCGATTACTCACCCGGTCACCCCATGGAGACTTGAATTCATGGATTCTTTTGTTTGTTTGTTTTTGTCGCATTCCTAAGCCAATAATTTGGGGAGACTCTTTGTGTCTCCATAGGGAACAAAGCAGGCTCTTTGTGTCTCCTTTGGGAACCACTAGGCTACTGGTCATCAAATTATTGGCTTAGGAATGGGACAAAAAAGTATTTTTTGGTTGAACTATCCCTTTAAGAAGCTTATTTTGGGCGCTTGGGGCGCGTTCTCTCCTCCGCGTCATAGTGCCCATATCCTAGGTGGGGTTGGCAAAAGGGCCTTTCTGTGTGAAAAACTAAAAACAAACTGGGTGAAAAATGGGTAACAAAATCGTGGGTAAAATTTGAAAAATAAATGCAAAATGACAGGCTTATTTTGGTCCAGTCCTCTCACTTGTTGAGTCCTTGGCTGGGTTTTGAAACAGGCAGTTTGACAGATGGACCCATGTGCCCATATGGGCAACACCACCCCACTCTGCTGGCATTGTCTCATTATCAACCCTGTAAAACAGGGGTGTCCAAACATTTTTCAAAGGGGGCCACATTAGACAATATTAAAACACCCAAGGGCCGACTCTATCGCCTGACATAATGTATTTCACATTACCAAATGTAACCAGACATGCAAGGTAGAAGAAAATACAATAAAATAGCTTTTCTTTGACCCCTTCAGAAATAGACAACAGGGAACAAGAAATCCTGACAAATTATACTCTTGTTTGACGGTGCTGGCGGGCTGTTTATAATACAATTTAGGAATGAAGCCTTATGACATGTGTCCTCGGGCCGCATTTGGCCCCCAGGCTGCACTTTGGACACACCTGCTGTAAAATGACTCACCGGTGTCTCTGTTTGGTGTTTCTGCTGAGTTAGCGTTAAATCAATAATTAGTAGCCCAGGCTATCTAATTATAATGAATTCTTCTGACACTAAACCCACTGGTCACTAAAATACTGTATAGTTTATTTTGAAATGTACATTTTTGGGTTGTTTTGTTTCAAGATGTGTTATTGTCGCCAATCCCTCTCGTTACAATAGACAGACCTACAGTATAGCACCCTTGTGTCCCTTTTAATTAATGTTAGTGTGTTTTGAAACAATCTCTGGTGACTCATCTCATCGGTCTTGGAAATTAATTTGATGATGAAACATTAGTTTCATCACCCCTGGGCCAGATGCCAACCTTGGGACACGCCTCACCTGCCTTTGCCAACCAAGCTCACATTTAATTTGTACCCACCTGGGTATAGCCTGGCAAGCCTGCTGTTACCAGATCCCAGAACCAGACGATCAGAGATGTCTGGACACTTCTGAACGCAAGGTAGTTGCAAGAACGCCGGCGAGAGCACAGAGCTACACCCACTGCTTTAGAAACCAATCATATCACCACTCCAATATGAAGGACCGCCCTAAAGCTTTTTGATTGGTTCTGCAATGCTTTTTTTTCCACTCATGTTGTTTCCCCAGATGCCAATTCAGAACTTCTGCTCCAAAAACGCAGTGTGCAATGTTGGTGAAATTGTGCACACAGGACTTGATTCTGATTGGTCAAGTGCTGAAATCAGAGGTCTGATATTCCCTGACAACAGACCGCTCCGCTCTATAACAGACCGCTGCTAATCAAAGACTCAGAGCACCTGCTGCAGTCAAGCTGCATTGCGTGCATCTTGTGCTGTATCCAACATGTCAGCCATTTAAACAAACACACAGCGACATTTAGAACTAAACGTTGCTCTCAAGAATGTTTTTTAAAATATTTTAAGCGAGAAATAGACGACGTAGTATCAGAAAATGGATTCTATCTAATCACCACTTCCTTGTTTTCCAAGGCGACCGTGTCGCGCTGGGGGACGCCCAGCGCGACACTTGTGGAACACTTCCAGCCGTCTGTAAACAAAGAAATACTGTTTTTAGTTTTGAGTCGAATTATTAATTTTATTTAGTAGCCAGGTAATAAGCGGGACAATGAATGGCTCCTTGGTGAATGACATAACATCCCTTCGGCCTGATAACTGAGTTATCAGTCCGTCGGTCTGTTATATATCGTCATTCACCGCGGAGCCATTCATTATCCCTTACATAATTGTGGGCTCGCCTGAAAGGCAAGAACACTATGTTATCTTCATTATAGTCTGTTTTGAAGTTTCCATTATGCTTTGCAGAGCATGACACGTGATGACATAACTCCATTGTGTACCATTAACCAACACGTTACGTTAATATAATGATATATAAACTGCCCCAGACAGTGCCGCGTTCTAAACAACAACTTTATTTCACCATCTAGGCATCAGATTAAATGCTGCATCATTTAGGACCATCTTGTGGCGTGATCTTTGTAGTGCAGTTGCACATTCTATTTTCAGTCTCGGCTGACTCGGTTCCACTCGGTTATCTCGGTGTTCTCACTGTCAGATATCCGGGACCCGGGACATACGATAGCGGCTCCGACACAGCACCGAGGTCACTTCTTGTGAATGGACCCGGACCCGGCTCGGTGCCAGGTCGGATCCCGGGTAATTTTGGTTCTCGGACCTACCTGAAGACCTCTAGTAGGCTATACATTATCTCTATAGTCATGTGATCAAGACGGATCTGTCCAATAGTTTTGGCTAACAAAGTTTGCAGGATTGGTCAGTTTTTAACAAAATGCCTCAAATCATGAACGCAGCTTCGAATGCAGCATCGATGAGGACCTCCTAGCAATCGACAGTTATGTCAGTGCTGTTAAGAGACATGTGTGAAGCAACAAGAGATGGCACTCAGGTTGGCCCTGAAAAATACTTTTTGTTTTATGAAAAAGCATCCACAATGGGCACAACGGGTTGATGAAACAGCCAGAGAAATAAGAACTTTGTTAGCATCTTTGCTAACCAACAAGCCTGAACCAGTCACTCTAGTTTGCCCTGCATCCCAGCCTGCTCTCCTGTCTGCTACTTCCTGGCCTACTAGCCTCCAGTTGGCTAGCGACCAGCCAACTCCAACTCCTTCGGTTCGACTTGGGTTCATGAGCCTGGAACCCATCAGTCCAGACCCTGTGCTCCCTCAACCCCAGGCCACCAGGAGAAGGCGTGGTCGCTCCCACCGCCACCAGTGCGTCCAGATGTCCTCACTGCCTCCCAATGCACCAGAGGCCATGCTTCAGCCCAGCGCCAGAGAGATTCAGCCTCCGCCCAGCGATGCCAAGATGCTGCCACAGCTCGGCGCCACAGAGATCCTGCCCTCACAACATGGCACCACAGAGGTCCTACCCTTGCAGCTCGGCACCACAGCTCGGCACCACAGAGGTCCTGCCCTCCCAGCGCCCCAGAACCCAGCACCTCAGAGCCCAGCACCACAGAGCCTGTTTCACCCAGCGGCCCACAGACTGTGCGCCGCAACGCCCCTGTGCCGCCCAGCGGCCCACATACTGAGCCCACCCGCCCTTTTGTTCCCCGGTCTGGCCCTCAGTTACCACAGACTGTTACCTCTGGTGGACCAACCAGCCCGTTGGTCACTCTACCCGTCTGTTTATCCGCCTGTATCCCAGTTTGTATGTCTGCATGTCTATCTGCCAGTTGGCTTGTACATTTGTCTAATACCCAGTCCTCTAGCCCAAAGTCTAATCCGTTTACTCAGATATCGTGTCAGACTGCTTGTTGGTCTGCCTGTCAATCAGTTTGTCATTTGTCTGTCTTTGGGTTTGTCTTACTTTGTGCCTATGTGCTTGTCTACATGTCTGTATGCATGTCTCCCCATCTGCCTTTCTATTTGACTTTTTGCCATGAAGACCCAGTTCAATGTTTTTGTTCTGACTTATGATGCCAGTCCAATGTGCCCCGGTTTCCCTCCGTCCGACTCCCCTCCACCCACCCTGCTTGGCATTTTTACTTAGTTTAGTTTTGGGATATCTGACTGGGATCCATCCTTTAAAGGGGGGTACTGTCATGTATTGTCAGGTTTGTACCTTTATTGTGTAGTGATGTCCTAGTGTTTCCTGTTTTACCGTGTAACTGTTACCTGTCTTGTCACACCTCACTGATTAGTCATGTTCACCACCTGTGTATTGTTAGTCTTTCAGCCAATCATGTCTAGTCAGCGTCTATTTAAACCTCCCTGTGTTCAGTCTTCAGTGTTCCCTTGTCCAGATAATAGGAAAACATCAGAATGGTCTATGCGAGGGTTGTCAAGAAGAAGAGACAATAGAGCGTGTGTTAATGTTTTGCAGAAGCTATGAGATAGAGAGGGAGACATTGAGGGATAAAATGAGGGAATTAGAAGAACAGGAAGGTACTATAAAGAGTTTGTTAAAAAATGGAGAATAGAAAACGTGGGAGTGTTAATCGATTTTTTAAGAGAAACAGGATTATTTGATAGAATATAGAACAAAAAGGATGTGTGAATGAGTGTGCTTGAGTTTGTTAAGTCTGGTTCATGAAAATGGACCAGAGGGGTGCGGTAATGCACCGGATATACTGGATGCCAACTGCCGTTAAAAACCAAAAAGAAGAAGAATAAGTGTTCCCTTGTCGGGTTATAGTCCATGTTGCTGTGTGGTCCACGTAACCTTGCTGTAAGCCTGTTTATCATAATGTCTTCTGTGAGTGTGTCTTTCCCCTAGTTTAGCATTTCCCAGTATAGTTTAGTGTCCCAGTCTACTTCCTTGTGTTTCCTGCTTATAGTTAATAAATCACTATTGATCAACTTCATCTGCCTGCCTGCTACTGGGTCCTCCACTTCTGGCTCACACCATCACAATATGAATATTCAAATCATCCAAAAAACACGCAAATCTGTAAACATGTGATCAAGACGAATCTGTTTGATTTTTCATATTCAATCGATCCTGATGCCTAAGATTGACATCTAAAGTTTGCAGGTGGTCCGTTTTGAACACAGTGTTCGATTGTGGTGAAAGTTTGCAACACATTTAACATTGCCCTTTGTTCTTTTTCTTAAACTACAGTTGTCCAAACCACGCAAATTAGAACACATTATCTCTAGTCAAGTGATCGAGAAAGGATCTGTCCGATTTTTTTTTCAGACCTTTGATTGGCGAATGCCGAACATTGCTGGCCCACAATGACCTGACCTGGTGGAGACCTGTGATCTGAGGAGCATTTATTTTTTCTAGTTAGTGTGGTTGCTAATAATAGGCAACACTTTTGTTCTAGGTCCAAGAACTTTTATGCCAGCCAAAGTGAACCTGTTTTTTTTGTTAACCTTTTAACTCAAATTATCTGGGTTGTAAGGCCAGATATCTTGGACAATCTTGCCCAATCAGACTGTGTGTGTGTGTGTGTGTGTGTGTGTGTGTGTGTATATATATATATAATTAACCTTTTTCTGACCTCTGATTGGACATTATATTAAAAAAAAGAGAGAAGAGAAAAAAGGAGAAAAAAGAAGCGCTGAAAAATACAGTATCCGGCCTTAAAACCTAGATAACATCACTCAAAGGTTTACAAGTTTACATGACAGGAGTGACATCAGAAGAAGTGACATCACATGACATATAAATACAAGATAGAATTCAAGAAGGGAACTTTCTATTAAACCCATGGATTACAAGTGTGCAAATGGAGAGAATGATGTGCTTGGACCTGAAGTCTAGTGGCCGTGGAACACCAATGCACCTGGTGGTTGTTGTCTTAGTACTCGGGGACCCACAGGCCCAAAAGCTCAAGGAAAAGGGTTGAACCTGTGTGTACTTATTTGTGATTGTTCTATTCATATGGTTAATAAGGTAAACAGAACGAGAGGTCAGCCTATTTCTAATTCTTTTCAGCATTCTTCATAGTCATTCCACACAAAGTATGATTAAAATCAAACCCAAATCAAAGGATCTTGTTGACCTATAGTAGAGGCCCTAGGATTTATTTATTTTTCTAGTTTGGGTTTTTGGCATCCATATGACCTCTAATATAAAGATGTCGATGATCCCAAGAAAAAAAGTTGTCCCAAGTGTGTTATTTCCAATGATTTATGAGACTATAGATGCACTATTGTAGTGGTCTCATACAGCTAGACACAGTACATGGGGCCCTATTATGATCCAGGTCTTATGCCTTATGCCTTAACTTCTTTACCTTTTTTTCACTATTTATTATTCAAAAGCTGATCTACATCTGCACGTTGTGAACCTGCAGATCAGCTATTTGAAATATTTAAAAAACAAAAACAAAATAGTAAAAAAAGGCAAAGAAGTTAAGGCATAAGGCATAAGACCTGGATCATAATAGGGCCCATGGTCTCATACAGTGGTCTCATACAGATATAAATACAGTAAAGTATTGACGTGACAGCTCAAGGGACCATTTAGAAAACGGCGATGGCCGTTTAGGTACAGTCTTCAGCCCCTTTCTCCACAAGGTAGCATGACAAGGTTGGTCCCATTGGAAACCAGAGGTTGTCTAAAATCAAATGGTATCCCAGCGTTTGAGCCAGCAATCCGCAAATTGCACCTTTCTAGTTGTTGTTGTTGTTGTTGTTCAAATAATAGCTTACTGTACACAGTGGACAAATTGTTGCTAATGGCCATGGTGAGGACCTGGACAAACAAACACAACGTTATTTTGATATGAAAGCATTGCTAATGTATTGCTACTTCTTGCTTCTGTCCAGCTGGGTGTTGTGAAAGATTACGTAATGCCATAAGGTGGCACAGGGCCCTCCCCTGTGCCACCTTATGGCATTACGTACAGAACTGTGTATAAAACTTAGCAACTGGACAATGGATTTTAGAGAGGGGGGAGGGTGTCAGACAGAGGAGGACAGTCATGAGGACCTCTCAAGTCGCACACCTGTTTTCATTTATGATATTGTTCTCTTCCTTCTCTCCTTTGTCTTCCTCATCTTCCTCTTCTTGTGAGTTACAGGCACAGTTTAACCTCAACAGAATGTACAAGGCTGGAGACGTGCTTCTGGGTGGTTTGTTTTTCGTCCACATTGCCTCTGTGTTTCCCGAGCAGTCTTTCACCTCCAAGGAACAGGATCCCACGTGCTATCGGTTAGTATCACAAACAGCAAGCAAGAGAAAAATGACCTTGTTTTGATATAACATGATGATTTAGTCGATGCTGTATATTGCTGTATTTTTCTAATTGAAAGCTTTGTATGTTTCAAAAAAGAAAGGAACCTGTGTTCTTGATGAATCCATTGCAGTTATTATTTAGTCACAAGCTGTTGCTATTAATACAGCACTTTTCATTAGTTCAATATTCTTATAACCCAAAGACACACTTCACTACTTTGCATTTGATGTTTTTTTTTTTGTGACCCGATTTTTATTAGGGAGGGGTCGTTTTTTATTGAGGGGTGTTACTGGAGAAAATGTATAAGTCCTTTTATAAAATGCCATGACCCTCCCTCTCAATTGGGGGAAAATCAATGACCCTCCCCAAGCATTAAAATAAAAAAGATTGACCCTCCCCTACAACATGATATTTACAACAGTAAAATTATGCCTAAAACCTAAACTTGGGTGGGCATTGCAAATTTTATTTTCTTTCTTTCTTTTTTTACTGTAAATAATTAGGATTTTTTTTTTTTGGGTTAAAAACGGGTGCGGGCGGCAGCAGCAATGAACAATAATGAATAGGCTAATATGATGCATTGAGATCCCAGCTGCACTTTATCCCAAAAACACATTTCCAAATATAAACTAACACACCCTCCAAACTAAAGTAACACACAGTGAGTAGCCTACTGCTGCTAGTGTAAAAGTCAACGTGGACATCACAAAAAAGGTGAGAATTTCTCACAGGTTGAGAACAGGTTATTTGACATCTAGGTTACAGATAAAACCGTTGACACATATGCACAACAAAGAAAAGGCTTGTAACAGCTGCCATTCATTTTGTGCTGTTGATTGCCTGTGATAAAATCTGGGTCAAATGCGGATTTTCAACGAGCGGTCGTTATTTATTTATTTTTAGCACCATTTCACTTTTTACTTTAGGGAGGGGGATACAGTTCTGACAACCATTGTTGCTGCCTTACACAGCTCTCCATTGTTTTAGGAAAATACATTGTAGTATAAACAAATGCAGCCACTTCAGTTCATTCACTAACTGCAGTGACTGTGGGGCATTTCTAGGGATGGCACCCAGGGTTTGTCATTAAATGAAGCAGAAGGCTGTTGACAATGGTTGCATAAGTGCTTGTACCTCTGGAGCCATTGTTTGCTTTTGAAAAATTGCATGACCCTCCCTTGAATTCAAAGTGAAATCAGCAGACCCTCCCCAGGACTGAAATTAAAATAGCATGACCCTCCCCTATTTTCCTCCAGGGGGTGCTTTTCACTGCCCCCCTTTCACAACATATTTGGGCGGTGAATACAGTATTCATTTTGGACATTATGCAGGGTACAGATGCTGATAAGAAAACCAAAAACAAGAAAAATACATCCACAGATCACGTCCTGCCTCTTATATCTCTTGCATGTTGCATGTTTGTGTGCAGGGCCATCCTCTCCCCACTTTCTCCTTCTTCCCTCCCCCTGAAACCCGCCATGCCCCTGGTTCCAACATGACACAACCTACTAGACATTACAATGGATTGACAATTTACATCATTGTCTATATAAGGCTGGTGGCAAAAAACAAAAACACAAAATACCTTGTTTCACAGTTCATAATTGTGCCTTGATCCTTTCTATAGCAAGTGTGAGTGCATCAATAGATTGCCTTTTTGCCCCATTTGCATTTGATGTTAATACTTGCAAAAAACTACCGATCTACAAGCTGCTATTGGAGACAACACGTTGCGTGCGGAAGTCTCGTGAGCTTATAGATCGGCTACTTGCTTTGTGTGACACTGACAGTGGTAGCTCAAATTAAGGCGTTGATTTGTGTATTAAACAAAATCACGAAAAGTTTCTTCAGCAACGATTAATCATAAGTTACGGTGTAATTCTGTGTGTTAGTGTTCACCCTTCTGGATTCAGGATGTCCCAGACAATGGCGTTTGCCATCGATGAGATCAACAGAAACCCGAGCCTGCTGCCTAATGTGACTCTAGGATACAGCATCTATGACACCTGTTTCACGCTTGGAGTTGCACTCTCTGCTGTGATGTCACTGCTCAGTGGGAGAGAGCAGCACTTTACACTGGATGAGAGCTGTGGCGGCTCCCCTCCTCCAGTGCTCGGCATTGTGGGCCCTTCTACCTCAAAAAGTTCTGTTGCCGTCTCTAGAATATTAGGTTTGTACACAGTGCCCATGGTAAGTTTCCTTCTTGAATTCCACTTTTACCATGGCCTAGTTTGTATGCTTTTTGGTATATTTGCAAATCTAAAATATGATAAATAATATATTATTTGGTACTTTTCTAGTTTGAAAAACATATCGTCATTGCTGTCAGGGAGAAACCTTGTGTCTCCATATTTCAAATTTTAATGTTTATTAGATTTCTATTTTTTATTAATGGCCTATTTCTTCATCTTCGTCTTGGACCAAAGTGGCAGAAACAG
Organism: Nannobrachium achirus; assembly: GCF_963921795.1. Classification (NCBI taxonomy): domain Eukaryota; kingdom Metazoa; phylum Chordata; class Actinopteri; order Myctophiformes; family Myctophidae; genus Nannobrachium; species Nannobrachium achirus. The sequence continues at coordinate 44,010,624 of NC_137810.1, forward strand.
CTACTCAAAAAGGTCACAACGCATCCCAATGTGACACGTTGTGAGCTTATAGATGTGCTTATTTATAGATTATTTGCTCTTAGTACATAAAACACATAAATATATTATATATATATAGGCATATATATATATATATATATATATATATATATTGTATTATTACAGTATTACAGAACAGATGTGTTGTGTTTTTTGTTTTCAGATAAGTTACTTTGCTGCCTGTTCCTGTCTCAGTGACTTGACTCAATTCCCATCCTTCTTTAGAACAATGCCAAGTAGGACCTTCGAGGTGTGTGTTTGGGTGTATGTCTGTGTGCGTGCATACTTTCGTGTGCACATGAGTGTGTGGGTCTGTGAATAATATGTGTGCATACGTGTATGTGGTATGTGCATACGTGTATGTGGTATGTGCATACGTATGTGTGTGTGTGTGTGTGTGTGTGTGTGTGTGTGTGTGTGTGTGTGTTTAAAAAAAAACATTCATGGTATTCTTTAAAACTTTGATTGTGATGCAGATCAATAGAATCTTGAAGTATGCTACGTTAGTTCCATGAATCCAATCCAGAACATAAATGATTTATTGATCATTAAAAAAAAAAGAAAAAGCTGTGAAAATGTGGCCCACCTTTCTGACCACTCTGGAAAAGGTGGGGAACTAATCCCAGTTGTACTATTGCTACTAAAGCATTAAAAGACACGATTAGACCTTTTCTGTTGTAGAATCTACGTAGGAGATTTACTGATTTACCACTACTGTATATGTGACTAATCTAACCTAAGTCCTTATCCCTCCATTCTTTATCCAATCAGGTGCGAGCTATACTCCAGATTATGAGGCACTTTGAGTGGACCTGGGTAGGACTGTTGTTTAGTGATGATGAAGCTGGACGTGATGCTGCCCTGTTATTCCAGTCTGACCTGGACCAGTCTGGTCTGGGTTGTGTGGCTTATGCAGAGGCTCTGCCCTTTAACAATGACCTGGCTAAACTCCAGAGGATCGTCACTGTGATGAAGACGTCCACAGCGCGTGTGGTCATTGTATTTGGATATGGGACCTATTATCATAATGTCGTCAGGGAGGTTTGTGTTACGATACAATTCAGGGATTAAAAATTCAGGGGAATCTAAAATGAGAATATATTGTTTAAGTATGAACATAAGTGAACATAAATTGCAATTCAGCTGTATGTATGTACTGTATGTACTGTAGGTACAGTATGTATGTATGTATGTATGTATGTATGTACAGTACGAATTAACGTCTTCCTGGGGTCATATATATATATATATATATATATATATATATATATATATATATATATATATAATGTAAATATTTTATCAACAGGTGGTAAAGCAGAATGTCAGAGGTCTGCAATGGATTTCATCTGCCACCTCAGGCTGGACGGGAGACCCTACCCTCACGGCTCCTCACAACCTGCCCTACCTGAGAGGCATGCTGGGTATGGCCATCCGCCGTGGAGAGATACCAGGTCTCAAGGACTTCTTGTTGAAAATACGTCCCGACAATGACATAGTAAGTATGTTGTCTAATTTTGTATTTAAGCTCTTTTTTTTATATCCAAATTACATCTACATTACATGTTGTTTCCTCAGGTGAGGCTGTTCTGGGAGCAGACATTTCAATGTAAATTTGCACCCCTTCCGTCAGGTTGGGGGGATGCTGGTGGAAGGGTGTGTACTGGACAAGAGGACCTGGCAACAGTAGACACACCAATGCTGGATGTGTCTGACCTCAGATCAGTTTATAATATATACAAGGCTGTGTATGCCATGGCCCACGCCCTCCATGACATGTTGCAATGTGTGCCAGGAAGAGGGCCTTTCACCGGGCACAGCTGTTCCAGTTTGCAGACAATACAGCCATGGCAGGTGGGATATTAATTCAGTTGACCTGCAAATGTTTCTAGTATTTTATGGTATTGAACGCTGAGCTGTAGTCAATGAATCAAAGCCACTTTAGGCTAAGACATTTTTGCTCATCTGGAGCAATAAGGGGTTCAGCATCTTGCTCAAGGACACTTCGACACTAACTCGGGGGGAGCCTGAGATCAAACTGGGAACCTTCTGGTTTACGCAGGAAATAAAGAATGGATTGGATTTGGGACACACCCAAACCACATGTATGAATGTAAGGGGTAGCGCAGGTGTTTTCGTGATAAGGCTGGTGTTGGAAGATAGCAACTCGGCCACAGTAACGCCCTTGTGGCATGCTAAATTCCCAAATAGTGGGTACTGTGACCTGGGCGCAAAATAGGGCCCTTAAGTAGGTTTTTAAAGTCTCTTGCACTTCATGATTGTGCTCATCACTATTTTCAGCTTCTCTATTACCTGGAAAATGTCAACTTCACCACATCTACTGGTGATCCTGTATCATTTGATGAGAACGGTGACGCTTTACCAATCTTTGATATTCTGAACTTGGCGTGGCTTCCTGATGGAAGCGCAAAGATTCACTATGTAGGTGATGTCAAGAAGTCAGCCTCCGGAGATGAAATACTCATCCTTGATGAAGACAGAATCTTCTGGAACTTTGAATCCGCAAAAGTAATTTCATCTTTCTAAAATATGTAATATTGAGCTCATGATGAAAATGTAATTTAGTTTAGAGTGAAATTGATCACTGTTGCTTTCCTTCCTTTGCAGCCTCCTCGGTCAGTGTGCAGTGAGAGCTGTTCTCCTGGAACCCGTGTGGCCAGAAGGAAAGGAGAACCCGTTTGCTGCTTTGACTGCATTGCTTGTTCTGAGGGAGAGATCAGCAATGAGACTGGTAGGTTTACATTACTAGATCCAGACCCAAACTACTAGAAGACTAGAGACTTAACAGCTTAAAGCTTTCAAACGATTACCAACAGTCGGGGCTCTTATTTTCGTTGGAATGTGTCTAAAAGTACGACATTTGGTCCAGATTTAACCAGGGCATCCTTTAATGATTTGGCTTAGACTCCTGAGCTGGCAACCAGTGCTGGCAACACTTTACATAGCACTCTCTATTTAAACTTTTCCTCTGTGTTAACTCTTCCTCTAACTCCTCCCGTCAGATTCTACGGAGTGCACCGATTGTCCAGAGGGCTTCTGGTCCAGTCCCCAGCGTGACCACTGTGTCCCCAAGAGCGTGGAGTTCCTCTCCTACCACGAGCCTCTGGGTATCGCCTTGACAACCATTGCATTGCTGGGCACGCTCAACTGTGCCATTGTCCTGGGAATCTTCGTCTACCATCGAGACACGCCCATGGTGCGCGCCAACAACTCGGAACTCAGCTTCCAGCTATTGCTGTCACTCAAACTATGTTTCTTGTGCTCCCTGCTGTTCATTGGTCGTCCCAGAATGTGGACCTGCCAGCTGAGACATGCAATATTTGGGATCACCTTTGTGCTGTCTGTCTCGTCTATCTTGGTAAAGACTATGGTGGTGTTGGCCGTGTTCAAGGCCTCCAAGCCTGGAGGAGCCAACATTATGAGGTTTTTCGGTGCTGTGCAGCAGAGAGGAACAGTCCTGGCTCTTACATCCATTCAGGCAGCAATCTGCGTAGCTTGGCTCGTTTCTGCCTCACCAACTCCTCATAAAAACACACAATACCACAGTGATAAGATAGTCTATGAGTGTGAAGTGGGATCAACAGCTGGTTTTGCAGTGTTGCTGGGTTATATTGGATTACTGGCGCTCCTCAGCTTCATCCTGGCATTCATGGCCAGGAATCTTCCAGACAACTTCAACGAAGCCAAGTTAATCACCTTCAGTATGTTGATTTTCTGTGCCGTGTGGATAGCCTTCATCCCGGCATATGTCAGCTCTCCGGGCAAATATGCAGATGTAGTGGAGGTCTTTGCTATTTTAGCATCTAGTTTTGGCCTTTTGGTGGCGCTGTTTGGACCAAAGTGTTATATAATAATTTTGAAACCTGAGAGAAACACTAAGAAGTCCATCATGAGTCGAGGTGTCACCAAGGTGTAGATGCAGAAATTCTGTGATAATTCATGTTCTTTGTATTTAACAATATGTATCATATATTTGATTTATTGCTAACCTTGTTAGGAAATGCTTCAGTTTTCTACCAGATTAAACTAAATCCAGTCACAGATGCAAACATCTATTTTCTATCATGAATAACATGAATAAAATTGGTGAAAAGTTGGTTGTACTCCCTGTGTGTATAAACAAGAACAATTTGCACCTCTTCATTATTTGTGGGTCAAAGAGCTACAGCTGTAAGATTTTAAAATGGTCAAAAATATACTATTTTTTATTCTCAACATCCTTTTTGTGGCCTCTGGTTTCAAAGCAGCTTTGTGTGATATTTTCATGGTCAAAAGACTCGAAAACATTATTCTCTGCGCAAAGGTTTCATAACCAACCAAAGTGCACGTGACTGGCATCAATGTAGATTGTTCAAAGCATGTGTTCAACTGTTGGCTCAACTCTATGTTCCCACACTGGGCGAAAAGAGCAAGAATCCCAAAATATCTCATTTGAATTTGGACTTGAAATATGGTTACAGGTCGTATCAATACAGTATCCTGAGCTAAAATACACCTGGTGTTTGGACTTGATATATGGTTACAGGTCGTATCAATACATTGGATGAATTATGAATGATCTCCAAAAATGACAGCTGTCCATTTCTGATGAGATATTTTAGACACTGATTAGAGTTATTTTCCGAATATGGCATGTGGTCATATAAAGTATCTGGGATGAGATTAACTCCATATTCTAGCAAGAATAAGTGGTCCCATTCTTGAGTTCGATATGCTCCGAACATGAAATGTATTTCACTTGCTGTTCAGAGATTATCCAATCCGGATATCATCATACATGACTCATATCTGGTAATATTCGGTCAACGATATCTTGGGATTCTTGGTCTTTTTGCGCAGTGCCATACCATTGCTTCCCACTATGGTCTGAATGCAACTACACTACAGGTCTTTGGCTTGATGAGTGGTGAGTCTTACAACTTGTTAATGAGAGTAGTGACTAAAAGGTATATAATAATATGGTGCCTCCAGACTTCTCAAGTGGCCATTCTCCTGGTTAACACTGAGGTGTGAGAAACTGAACCAATTTCTCCACAACTAAATTAGAGTACAGAAGTACCCTACTACCCCTTTTCATTGGGACACTAAGGTCAAGGTTCAAGTTCAAGCACTCAGCTTTGCTGGTCGGAGTGCAGACATAATATGAGAGAGTAGTGAACAGAACATTGTGCAGTGCGTGTCTTACGGTAGCTCCCTCGCTCCATTCTTGGTGTGGTGTGATTACACTGTGCACATGTTGGATTGTTTGATGAAAGCTGCAAAGCCGATGTCCACATTTCTGAATTGTGCATTCTCTGTAAATAATGTACTTTATTGGGTTGTCATCAGGGTGGTCATGATGTCACAGAATCATGCCTTGGTCAGGTTAGGGTGATTAACCACACACAGGTCACAGACAATCACTGAGAGACACTCCTACAGGAGTGTGATTGTCTCACAGCTGTGAACAGGTCTGTGTATACAGTATATGAGATGTTTGCACCATTATGTAAGACACTCTTGATGAAGGTCCAGTGGGACTGAAACTTCTGTCAACTTCAATAAAAATGGGCTGCTGCATGAGCAAGAGCAGTGTGCAGAATTTTTTGTTCATGAAATATTTTTTTCATGTTTGTTTCTGGTGTGGTGGGATTAAAATGATAAATAATTGAAGTTATTGTACGGTGAATGGTGACAGTGGCCTCAGGTTGGATATGCTGTGTCAGGATCTGTCAGGGCCCTTATTAACTTTAACCCCAATTTTGTGTGGTGTGGACAAGCTTCATTGAGCCGTACAAGATAAGTAGAGAGGTGCAACCACCTGATGTCTCTAACTTGAGTACAGATCAATTATGCCCCATTCAGATGCCCATGCAGGAAAACAAGTTTGCCCAATATGATCAATTCCTCATCAGAAGGGTCTAAGGGCCTACTCGTAACTTTCAAAGGGTGAAAGTGGTGAAAGTGGAGCGTATGATATAGAATACCTACAAACACTAACTCATAGATTGTTGATATTGGGCCTGAGGAGAGAATCTGCTGAACATCTGGGGCCTCTATGGTCTGGAGATGTGGATGTATAGAGTCTGATCAGACCACGCTTTTTGACCACAACTTTGTCTCTCTGGTCCCAGGAGAAACTGTCACTGAGATGCACTCAGAAGTACTTTATATACAATATGTTTCTGAGCGGTGCTCCTGGAAGCAGCTAATTTCCAACATCTGGCTTTTGTCCGGGCTCTGAAGCGTGGCCTACACCAGGCAGGTCAGCTGTAGAGTCTAGTTTATCAGGAACTGTATTTAAAGATAACATGGCTAGTGGTCAAGAGCTTGTTATAAGTTGTATTGACAATAGAGCTGGAGTGGGTGGTGCTGGAGTATTTGTAGACAGTGGTTGACAAACTATGAAGTACATACACAATTCCTGTATTATAAAATTGGCTAATGGGAGGGTGGGCCAGCTAGACGGCTGGCGGACCAGGCCAGCTCACTCTGACTCAGACATAACTATAAACAAACCCAATATGCCCATACATAGGCAGGACCACGGCCAAGTCGCTATGACTCAGACATAACCATAAAAAACCTGTTACACCCATATATAGGCATTTCACTATGACTCAGACATAACCATAAAAAACCTGATACACCCATATATAGGCATATCACCAGTAAGACTCCCTAATCGGGAGATAAGCGACCGTCAGGTCACATGTATACACAAAGAGGGCTGTAACTGCCATTGCTTCCTAGTTGTGTGGGCAATGTATAGTTTAGGTTGGCTGAGAAAATGTGGGGTTAGCTGTGATATGGTTGCGTTTATGTGGGCAGAAAACGTGTAATATGTAGCTGTTGCAAATGTGTAACAGAGTTAATGATGAGAAATATGACAGGCACAGATTATGTTGTGGGGAGCACAGTGGGAGATTGATGAGGAAGCAGACAGGTGTATTCATTTAGATGGTGTTTATTGTTGAAGAGGCAGCTTGACAGTGAGTGACATGTAGCAAAGAACACAGCGAAATCGGCCTGAAGGTGGCGCTATTTGGGACAGATTCATGTTGATGGGATGAGTGTAGACATACTGTGTAGCGATGTACCTGATTTTAGGGCAAAAATTGTAGGAGCAGTGGCCAAAAATGTGTTTTACAAATCGGCCTGAAGGTGGCGCAATATGGGACAGATCCAAGGTGATGAAATCAGTGTAGACATACTGTGTACCGATTTGCGTGATTTTAGGGCAAAAATTGTAGGAGCAGTGTCCACAAATGTGTTTTGCAAGAATCGGCCTCATGGTGGTGCTAGAAGAGGGCCATGTGACAAATGAGGGGTGGGGTGTCCGCGTTGCCTTGCCGGACAAATAGGTACCGGCCCCGGCTCTCCCGGACGCTCGTAGCCCGAGTTACGGCATTTTAAGTGAGCTGCAGTGGAGGGGGTCCTCCACTGGGGGCGTCACCACTTTTGCATCCGTTCTGGAGCACCAAGAGTGGGTGGTCCCCGGGAATTCCCCGTGAGCAGCCCCGTTGGGGTGGTCATTTGGTCATTTTTGCACATTTGGTCATTTTTTACACTTGGGGGTCCCCCAGGGAGCTGGGGGTCCCTGGAGCTCCGGGGGTCCTTGGAAGTTGTAGTTTGGCAGGTAAGGAGTGTGTGTGCAAAATGTGGCATGGATGGGGCAACGGTTGTGGAGATATGAGCAGGGCAAAAGTGTGACGTGTGACGTGTGACTCACGGACGGAATTTTTTTTTACACCTGGGGGTCCCCCAGGGACCTGGGGGTCCCTGGAGCTGCGGGGGTCCTTGGAGGTTGTAGTTTGGCAGGTAAGGAGTTTGTGTGCAAAATTTGGCATGGATGGGGGCAACGGTTGTGGAGATATGAGCAGGGCAAAAGTGTGACTGACTCACTCACTCACTCACAGACGGACAGCCGGTGGAGGTTTTGGTAGTAAATGCGACCTGACGGTCGCAACTATGACTCAGACATAAAAGTACAGCGGCTAACAGCAGTATTTTGGGAGAATCGTTCACTTGGTGATACAAGCGTGAAAATTGGTACACATCATCTTTGGAGGCCACTCTTTGATTTAAGAAACCGGGCCACTTGAAAATCAAAGATGGCGGCCCCCGAAATCCAAGATGTCTGTCCAAAAACGTGTTTTTTCCTTTATAACTCCAAATGCATTGATTTTACGACCCATAAATGTATTAAAGTTGAATATAAAGTTGGATATTGCGGATATTTTGGTACCAAGTACATGTCTGTATCTATTATAGTTATTGAGATACAGCATGTAGGTACACCTGAGTCCGTAAAAAGTACCTATATGCTGTATCTCAAGAACTGTAATAGATACAGACACATACTTGGTACCAACACATCCGCAATGCCCAACTTTATATTCAACTTTAATATGTTTATGGGTCTTAACATCAATGCATTTAGAGTTATAAAGGAAAATACATGTTTTCGGACGAACATCTTGGATTTCGGGGGCCGCAATATTGGAATTTTGCGTGTCCAGCGGTATTTTTGAAAAGAGTGGGATTTGAAGAGTACTTGCACCAAATTTCATACTTGCATCACCAAGTGAACGGTTTTTCACTTAAAAACAAATAAAGCTGATCTCTTCAGTTAGGACTCTTCTTCTGCTGAACCCTCAAAGGAGAAGCTTCACAAGGAGGACTGTCAGTACACGCCTAAAGTGAAGATTTCCAAATTGGGTCGAAGTGTCAATATTTTTGTGGCCACCATTACTTTTCAACACTGCTAACCCTCTTGGGAATGGAGTTCACCAGAGCTTCACAGTTTGCCACTGAGACCTTGCACTACTCCACCTTCCATTTGAGGATGCCCCACAGATGCTCAATAGGGTTTAGGTCTGGAGACATGATTGGCCAGTCCATCACCTTTACCCTCAGCTCCTTTATTAAGGCAGCGTCGTCTTGGAGGTGTGTTTGGGGTTGTTATCATGTTGGAATACTGCCTTGCGGCCCAGTTTCCGAAGGGAGGGTATCATGCTCTGCTTCAGTATATCCCAGTACATTTTGCCATTCATGGTTCCCTCAATGAGTTCATTGAGGGAACCATGAATGGCAAAATGTACTGGGACATACAAAATGTAATGAGTTCATTGAGGGAACTATGAATGGCAAAATGTACTGGGACATAATGAAGCAGAGCATGAATACTGCCGCAGGGCAGTATTCCAACATGATAACGACCCCAAACACACCTCCAAGACGACGCTGCCTTAATGAAGGAGCTGAGGGTAAAGTTGATGGACTGGCCAAGCATGTCTCCAGACCTAAACCCTATTGATCATCTGTGGGGCATCCTCAAATGGAAGGTGGAGGAGTGCAAGGTCTCTAACATCCACCAGCTCCGTGATGTCGTCATGGAGGAGTGGAAGAGGGTTCCAGTGGCAACCTGTGAAGCTCTGGTGAACTCCATGCCCTCGAGGGTTAAGGCAGTGCTGAGAAGTAATGGTGGCTACAAAAATATTGACACTTTGGACATTTTCACATAGGGGTGTACTGACAGTCCTCCTTGAGAAGCTTCTGCTTTGAGGGTTCAGCAGAAGAAGAGTCCTGTCTGAAGAAATCAGCTTTGTTTGCTTTTAAGTGAAGAACCGTTCACTTGGTGATACGAGCCTGAAAATTGGTACACATCATCTTTGGAGGCCACTCTGCGATTTAAGATACTGGGCCACTTGAAAATCAAAGATGGCGGACCCCGAAATCCGAGATGTCAGTCCGAAAACATGTAGTTTCCTTTATAACTCTAAATGCATTGATTTTAAGACCCATAAATGTATTAAAGTTGAATATAAAGTTGGGCATTGCGAATGTTTTGGTACCAAGTATATGTCTGTATCTATTACAGGTCTTGAGATACATCATATAGGTACTTTTACGGACTCAGGTGTATGCTATATGGTCTATATGCTGTATCTCAAGAACTATAATAGATACAGACATGTACTTGGTACCAAAATATCCAATGTCCAACTTTATATTCAACTGTAATATATTTATGGGTCGTAAAATCAATGCATTTGGAGTTATAAAGGAAAAATCACGGTTTTGGACGGACATCTTGGATTTCGGGGGCTGCCATCTTTGATTTTCAAGTGGCCCGGTTTCTCAAATCAAAGAGTGGCCTCCAAATATGATGTGTACCAATTTTCACGCTTGTATCACTAAGTGAACGATTGCACCTATTATCCGCTGTACTATAAACAAACCTGATACGCCCATATATAGGCATGTCTGGAACGCCTTTGGGCTTGTGCCTGTGGCAACGCAGGCGATCCAATAATCATGATAACCAACACCCTCTTGTGTAATTTTGCTTAATTAAACTGGACGACAGGGGCAATTGGGCTTGCAAAGTGCAAAATAGACCCCAGGCAAGTTATTTTCAGATCAAAATAAGTAGGAAATGAGCCTGTTTTATTTAGTCTGGAGTTACATTACAAGGATGGACACGCACGCACGCACGAGCACGCACGCACGCACGCACGAGCACGCACGCACGCACACACACACAAACAAAGTATTGCTAGTGTGTTAACTCAGATGGGTGTTGTTGTGAAAAAGATTCCGTAATGCCATAAGGTGGCACAGGGGAGGGCACAGCACTGTGTATAAAACTTAACAACTGGACAATGGATTTTAGAGAGGGGAGGGGAGGGTGTCAGACAGAGGAGGACAGTCATGAAGGCTGATCTAGTCGTACACCTGCTTTCATACTTGATATTGTTCTCTTCCTTCTCTCCTCTGTCTTCCTCATCTTCCTCTTCCTGTGAGTTACAGGCACCGTTTAATGTCAACAGATTGTACAAGGCTGGAGACTTGGTTCTGGGTGGTTTGATCCCATTACACCTGGCCTCTGTGTTCCCTGAGCAGACTTTCACACAGTCCAAGCAACAGGAGCCCTCTTGCTATCGGTGAGTATCACTAACACAATAGCAATACCCATCATGTGCTGATGAGGCTGATTTCACAAAATGTCTTCTAAATCCTTACAGTTTTCTGGAAAAAAAAAAAACACATGTTGCTAGATCAGTGGTGTTCAAACCTTTTTCATGTCAAGGACCCCCATATGTATTTCGTCACAGACCCTTCTCTGAAAATATTTTTTTGGCAAAATATTTTATATTTTATTTAGGCTCACAACAGTTTGACATTTTACTTGCACTGTAGTCTGAAAACAAATGTTGTATGTTAATAGTTTTCACCTTAAAGGGGTAAGATATGCCCAGACCATGGCTTTTGCCATCGATGAGATCAACAGAAACCCCAGCCTGCTGCCCAATGTGACTCTAGGATACCGCATTTATGATTCCTGCCTCACGCTTGGAGTTGCACTCCCTGCAGCATTGTCATTGATCAGTGGGAGAGAGGAGCATTTTACATTGGATGAGAGCTGTTCTGGGTATCCTCCTCCAGTGCTCGGCATTGTGGGTCCTTCTACCTCAAAGAGTTCTATTGCCATCTCTAGAATATTAGGTTTGTATAGAGTGCCCATGGTAAGTTGAACACTCAAACCCCTTTTACCTGTTTTATAGTATGCAAAGAGAGAACCGACAAGTACATCCTCAACCAAATTTAGGGCAGGTGCTGACCCACAAAATAAACATATATGAACTGGGGACCCCCACCCTGACAAGCACTTGGAATTGTAGGTATTACAATTAATGTGACTCGGTTCCACAGATAAATATTGAGAAAATATGTGAAAAATAATAGCACAATGTTTGCCTCTTGCTTACTTAATATTTGACAGTTTGGCCAGTTTGATATTAAAATGGTCTTAAATTGACACTTTATAAATGTGCAGATACCCTGTATACACTTATGTTGGTTTGTTTACTGTTGAGTGAGACATTTTTTACATTAAGCTAATCATCTGGGGAACCCACAAAACAATTTTGAGAACCACTGGTATAGAAGAAAAGATATATAAATGCTCACACACTGATGGATCCAAAAAGACAGACGCTTTATTGCAAAAAAGAAAAAGAAAAAAAGAAAAATCATCTGTGATGTTTTGAGCACAAAGCTGTCTGAGGAAGAGTTTTGTGCTTGAAATGCATTCAGTCTGCATTGTGATCATAGGGAGGGTAGAATGTTTGTGTTGAAACAGCATAGTCATCCAACTGTCACTGCTTGTTAAATAATTCCACCCCCTTTTTTTGTAAATGCTTCCCACATAATAGGGATGCTAGGGTTCAATTGGTTAATGCAAAACGAAGAAAAAAGCAGAAGTTCCTATCACACAAAGATGTTGTAGCCCCCCTAAGTAAACCTGCGGATCCCCTAAGCAGGGTACCAGACCTACTGTTGAACACCCATAATCGAGTGCATTACAGAAAAGATGTGTTGTGGTGTTTCTTTTCATTTTTTCTTTTTTTTAAGATCAGTTATTACGCGTCTTGCTCCTGCCTCAGTGACCTGATTCAGTTCCCATCCTTCTTCAGAACAATACCAAGTTTTGTCTTCCAGGTGAACTTGTACACACATTATTGTTTAATAATAATACTACTAATAATACTACTAATAATAATCTTTATAGCACCTGACATGAAATGCAGTTCAATGTGCATGCTTTACAGAGCAAGAATGAAGCACACGTGCTTTACAGAAAAATTACAAATGATTAACAATAATAATAAAAAAAAAAAGTTACAACAATAGTTGGTATCTAGTAGTTCATGTTCCAAACACTGTTTTACCACTATGTGAATAATCTAACATAAATTCTTGTCCGTCCATTCCTTAACCAATCAGGTGCGAGCTATAGTCCAGATTATGAGGCGCTTTGAGTGGACCTGGGTAGGACTGTTGTTCAGTAATGATGATGGCGGACGCGATGCTGCCCGATTGCTCCAGTCTGACCTGGACCAGTCTGGTCTGGGTTGTGTGGCTTATGCAGAGGCTCTGCCCTTTAACAATGACCTTTCTAAACTCCAGAGGATCGTCACTGTGATGAAGACGTCCTCAGCTCGCGTGGTCGTTTTATTTGGATATGGGAGCTATATGCATAATGTCTTTGAGGAGGTTTGTGTTATGATGCACATACACAGACTGAAGTAATTAAAGCGGGTCATGTTTGCATGTTTGGAATTGGAACAGCTGAAATCAATAATATATCAGTATTTCGATATTAACCTGAGGGCCGCATTAAGTGAAGGTGGCCCCCGGGCCAACAGTTGCCCATGTATGACATACTGTACAGTGTACACATAGTCAAATTGTGTATTATATCCAATTAATTCAAAACCAATCAACAGGTGGTAAGGCAGAATGTGACAGGTCTGCTATGGATCTTACCTGCCACTTCAGACTGGTGGAGTGACTCTCATCTCAAGGCTCCTCACTACGTGCCCTACCTGAGAGGTACGCTGGGTTTTGCCATCTGTCGTGGAGAGATACCAGGTCTCAAGGACTTCTTGTTAAAAATACATCCTGACAATGATCATGAATATAATGTAGTAAGTATGTTCTCTATTTTTGAAAGTTTTTAAACTTTTTTTATATCTAAATTACATCTTTTACCCCTCCCCCATGTCACATATGGTTCTTTATCGCTATAGTGTTGATGTCTTGCATATTATTGCGACCGTAGGTCGCATTTACTATAAAAACCTTCATATCCTGTGCATGCGTGCGTCAGTCAGTCAGTCATATTGCGTGACACCTCAAGTCACAGAATTCATTGCACTGACCCTTTCTGATTCTGTGACACGAGGTGTCACGCACTGTGACTGACGCACGTACAGGATCTGCAGGTTTTTATAGTAAATGCGACCTACGGTTGCAATCACAATGATGAATTGACCATCTCAGCAGAAGGATATAGTTGACCTCTTCTGACATCACAATGATGACTCAACCAACTCAGCGTTCTCAACAGGCCCAAAAATTAAGGCAGGGCCCTAACTGGGCCGGCCAGAGGTTCTAAATAGCATACATTTTACGCCCTATATGGCCCGAATATGTCAATAGGCCTATATGGGCATTCCCAGATGATGCCCTGTTAGGGCAATCACCCTAATACTATGACTTTTAAGCCCATATATGGAGATCCCCGATCATTAATATTAAGCTCATATCGACTCATGTGGTCTATGATGTCAAATATCTATCATGTCAGTTGTCATCCCCATATTTGGGAAAATATGGACACATTTTGTCCAGCTTAAACAACCAACCAGGTCTGTGCATTTTTTTTGGTCAAAGTTGATCCCATGCCAAAGCGCCAGTGCTCTAGGCTACTGTCGACCCAGCCGTGCACATGCCCATGTGCGCAAGGGCGAGGTCGCTTCTCGCCCTTAATTATTGTATTTAAAGTTGTACTATGTAACTTTTTTTATAAAACAAATCTTAAAATTCTCCTAACTATTAAAACACAAAAGTTTTAGAAGATCCGCGCCGTGAATTTCAGCCTGTAAAGCCTTCTCTATATGTAAACTGAGATCCTTGCCGGGGACCGGCTCTCGCGCCAAAATTGCGTCATCACACTACCGGCCAATCACAGCGAGGGTTATACAACTGCCGGCCAATCACATCGCATCTTGAAGTGGGGTCGCCATTTTGTTGTCGCCGGTTTGTACCATCCAGTCTCTAGGTAATTTCGCCTACCAGGCAGGGTGAAGGAGTGTATCTCTGGAATTACTGAACGCACAGGAACAAGGGACCCCTCCAAAGATAGATCTCAGCGAGGTGGAGGCAGACGCGGGGGTCTGAAGGTACGAAAAACGGCCGAAAGACGCGGACGCGACCGCGGTTCGCTATAGGGCTAATGACCACTAGGTGAGCAACTTACACAGTATGGCTTTAAATGTCTCGAATGATGGAAACAAGCTTTTAGACTAGAGGGATTTTTGTGTTATCCTTTTAGCACCATTACATAATTGTACCACTGTACTTATTTGCAAACTGTTAATAAAGTATTCAATCAATCAAATGTATTTATGATTATGTCTTCATTGTTGTTTCTTCAGGTGAGGCAGTTTTGGGAGCACACATTTCAGTGTAAATTTGCTCCCCTTCCATCAGGTTGGGTGGATGCTGGTGGAAGGGTGTGTACTGGACAAGAGGACCTGGCAACAGTAGACACACCAATGTTGGATGTGTCTAACCTCAGGGGGGACTATAATATATACAAGGCTGTGTATGCTCTGGCCCATGCCCTCCATGACATGTTGCAATGTGTGCCAGGAAGAGGGCCTTTCACTGGGCACAGCTGTGCCAGTTTGCAGACAATACAGCCATGGCAGGTGGGATATTAATTAAGTTGACCTGTACATTTTTCTAGTTGGATTCAAATGTATAATAATAATAATAATAATAATGAAAATGTAAATATGACATTGAAAAACTAGAAGAATTGCAGGATGACAAGCTCAGTTTTGTGTAGACATGCCCCAGGTTAGCATTTCACCAGGTTAGCATTCACCAGCGTCGGCAGGTTATCATTTCACTAGGTTAGTATTCACCAGCGTCAGCAGGTTAGCATTTCACCACGTTAGCATTCACCAGCGTTAGTTTTACTGAGGTTAGGGTTAGGGTTAAGGTTAGAAGGACAACTTTGTTTTTTTACAACAAGGATTCATATTTTAGATTGCAAATAGAGAAAATAAAAGATAAGTGTTAAAATGTTTTTCTTTAGTATTGTTTTAGAGATTTTAATGATTTTGATTTCAGTGCCTAAATGTGTCTTTTTAGACGCAATAAGCCGGCAATTTCTTTATTACTATTTACAGTATTAGCCTCCATAAGTCACATCTGCCCATAGAAAGAAGTAAATGAAAATGTTTTAACAGTCATATTTTCTTTTCTCTATTGTTGGCTTCCTTCTGTCTTGCAAGACAATGGAGTATGCACCAGGGATTAGTCTGTTGTTGGGTTACAGGCCCTGCTGTGGCTGAACAGTCCATTTGCTGCGGTCCAAAGCTTCAGCTTCCCAGCCTGCTGGGTCGATGTTGCCTGCCTTCACATCTCGCTTGCAGATATCCTTGTAGCGAAGGTGAGGTCTTCCTTTAGGTCTGGAGCCAGTGGCAAGCTCCCCGTAGAGTATGTCTTTTGGGATTCTTCCATCTTGCATGCGGCCAAGCCAGCGTAAACGCCTTTGACTAACCAGAGCAAACATGCTTGGTGTTTCTGCCTGAGCCAGAACGTTCTTGTTGGAGATACGGTCCTGCCAGGTGATGCCAAGAATCCTTCTAAGACATCGTAGATGGAAGGAATTGAGTCTACGTTCTTGATGGGAGTAGAGGGTCCATGCTTCACTAGCATACAGCAGTGTACTGAGCATGCAGGCTTGGTACACCTTCATCTTGGTGTTGATGGTCAGCATGGAGTTGTCCCATACCATCTTTGCCAGGCGAGCCATTGATGTTGCTGCCCTGCCAATCCTTGTGTTCAGCTCGGCATCCAGGGAGAGCTTGTTAGAGATGGTGGAGCCGAGGTAGGTGAAGGCTTCCACCACCTCAAGGGTGTGGTCACCAATGGAGATGCGGGGGGTGGTGCATACATCTTGGCCCACGATGTTGGTCTTTTTCAGGCTGATCGTGAGACCAAACTCTCCGCAGGCGTATGAGAATCGGTTGATGAGGCGCTGTAGAGCCTCCTCAGTGTGCCGTCAGAGCAGCGCCATCTGCAAAGAGCAACTCCCTGATCAGTGCTTTACGTACTTTGGTCTTCGCTCTGAGACGTGCAAGGTTAAAGAGACCTCCATCGCTTCTGGTGTGGAGGTATACGCCATAATCTGACTGGCTGAAGGCGTAAGACAGCAGCAAGGAGAAGAATATCCCAAAGTGTGTCGGGGCGAGCACACATCCCTGTTTCACACCACTCCTGATTGGAAATCAGGAGCTGTCGTACAGGACGATGCCTTGAGTATCTTCATGAAAGGACTTGGGGGGACAGCCAATCCTCTGCAAAAGGATGAAGAGGCCTTTCCTGCTGATGAGGTCAAAGCCCTTTGTCAAATCAATGAAGGCGATACAACAGCTGCCTCTGCCTCTGCTCACGGCACTTATCCTGCATCTGCATGAGTGAGAATATCATGTCGACTGTTGACCTCCCTGCTCTGAATCCACACTGCGCCTCGGGGTATATGCGTTCCGCAAGTGTCTGCAACCTGCTCAATATGACACGGGCAAAGGCCTTGCCAACAACACTGAGCAGTGAAATTCCCTGGTAATTGTTGCAGTCGCTGCGATCTCCTTCTTATAGAGCGTAATGATGTTAGCGTCCCGCATGTCCTTGGGCACAGTCCCTTCCTCCCAACACTGTAGAAGGAGTTTGTGGAGGTGGTTGAGGAGAGAGCTCAGCTTTCCAGCCTTGATGACCTCTGGGGGGATTCCATCACTTCCTGGAGCCTTACCACAGGCTAGGGAGTTGATGGCCTTCCTGAGCTTCTCTAGGGAGGGTGGAATGTCAAGCTGTTCCATGACGGGCAGAGAGATGGTGCTTTCCACTGCTATGTCGGTGACCGTGTTCTCCCTTGCATAGAGCTCAGTAATGCTCCGCCCATCTCTCCATCTGTTTACCTCGGTCTGTCAGGATGGCACCTGAGGCAGACTTGAGTGGTGCAACCTTGGCAATACTTGGGCCAAAGGCTTTCTTTATGCCCTCGTACATGGCACCAATGTTACCGTTATCAGAGGAGAGTTGGATGCTCTGACAAAGGTTCAGCCAATAGCCATTGGCGCATTGTCGAGCAATCCGCTGAGCATCACTTGGGGCCTTCCTGTGTAGAGCGAGTGTTTTCTCTGAAGGCTCTTATAGTCCAGCATTGCTGTTTGCTTGGCTGCAATTGCTGGTTCTAATAGGCCGATTCCAGCTTAAAACCATTCCGGATTCCTCCTTTCTTTCTTGCCAAAGATGTCCATGGCAGATTTGTAGGTGGAGTCACGGATGTGGTGCCATCTCTCTTCGGCATTCCTGTTTGGGCAGTCCTTGAGAACAGCCTTGACAGTGCTGATGAAGCGCTTACACAGTGCAAGGATGTTGTCCTTAGCTGTGTTGATGCGTGGGCGCCCTTTCTGCTTTGAGCAGTGGATTTGCTTGCACTGAAGACGCACCTTGCTGAAAACCAGGGAGTGGTCACTATCACAGTCAGCACTGTGGTAGCTGCGGGTAACAAGGACGCAGTTCAACATGGACCTTTTAGTGATGACCAGTGGTGTGATCTAGGATCCCGCCAGGACACTTTATGGATGGGCTTGGTGGAGAAGAATGTGTTGGTTATGCAAAGGTTGTAGTAAGAGCATAACTCCAACAGTCTGCCCATTTTCATTCAGCCTGCCAACACCAAAGTGACCAATACTGCGGGGCCAGGAATCGTAGTCGCCCCCGGTTCTAGCATTGATGTCCCCAAGCATGAACAAATGTTCAGTGTCAGGGATCTCTCTGACGGTGTTCTCCAGCTCCTCGTAGAACTCATCCTTTGTCTCGGCAAGAGAGCAGAGTGTGGGGGCATAGATGCTCAGGATATTCACCGGGCCTAAAGATGTTGATAGGCGGAGAGAGAGGATCCAAGCTGTGCCTTTTGATGGCGGTTCGACTGAGGTCAGTATGGTGTTTCTAACTGCAAATCCAAAGCCATGTATACGATGTTCCTCTGGTTCTTTTCCCTGCTAAAAGAATGTGTAGTCCTGTTCACGGAGGCTGCCATTCGATGTAAGTCTTGTCTCCGGCAGAGCAGCGATGTCAATATTGAGCCTCTTAAGCTCTTGATTGATGATAGCCGTTTTATACATTACAATTACAATCTAAAATATGAACCCCCTGTAAAAAACAAAGTTGTCCTTTAAGTAGGTTTTTTAAGTCTTTTGCACTTCATAATTGTGCTCATCAACATTTCTAGCTTCTCTATTACCTGGAAAAGGTGAACTTCACCACGTCTGATGGTGATCGTTTATCATTTGATGAGAAAGGTGATGCTTTACCAATCCTCGATATAATGAACTGGGCGTGGCTTCCTGATGGAAGCACAAAGATTCACAATGTAGGTATGGTCAAGAAGTCAGCCTCCGGAGATGAAGAACTCATCCTTGATGAAGACAGAATCTCCTGGAACTTTGAATCTGCAAAAGTAATTTCAGTTTTCTAAAATATGTAATATTGAGCTCATGATGTTAATGTAATTTAGTTTAGAGTGAAATTGATCACTGTTGCTTTCCTCTGCAGCCTCCTCGGTCAGTGTGCAGTGAGAGCTGTTCTCCTGGAACCCGTTTGGCCAGAAGGAAAGGTGAACCTGTCTGCTGCTTTGACTGCATTGCTTGTTCTGAGGGAGAGATCAGCAATGAGACTGGTAAGTCTACATTACTAGATCCATATCCAAACTACTAGAAGACTAGAGACTTCAGATCCAGGCTCTTAGTGACATTATTGTTGAAAGAACAACATTAGGCCCAGATCTAACCAGGGCATCCTTTAACGATTTGGCTCAGGCTCATGAGCTGGTGTGTTGGCTTAATGCAAGGACTTAAAGTGCTGCAGCATTTGTTACATTTGGGGGATGGGGGGAGGCAGCAGGAAAAAACAGACACATATTGAAACATTGGATGCCGAAGAAGCGGTAAAGAAGTGAAATGTTTTGGCAGAACCCGATGGTGAAGCAAACATTTCCCGCTGCACAATACCAGGATAGTAGGATGTAGCAATGTTGTATGTGTGTTCTGTGT
This sequence comes from Nannobrachium achirus, assembly GCF_963921795.1. Lineage (NCBI taxonomy): Eukaryota > Metazoa > Chordata > Actinopteri > Myctophiformes > Myctophidae > Nannobrachium > Nannobrachium achirus. Next base: position 44,030,363 of record NC_137810.1, read on the forward strand.
TATCTTTAGGGAACTTTCCTTCGCCCTCTCTCTCTTTAAACTTGTCCTCTTTGTTAGATTCTACGGAGTGCACCAGTTGTCCAGAGGACTTCTGGTCCAGTCCCCAGCGTGACCACTGTGTCCCCAAGAGCATGGAGTTCCTCTCCTACCACGAGGCCCTGGGTATCGCCTTGACGACCATCGCGTTGCTGGGCACGCTCAACTGCGCCATCGTCCTGGGAATCTTCATCTACCATCGAGACACGCCCATGGTGCGCGCCAACAACTCAGAACTCAGCTTCCAAATTTTGATGTCGCTCAAACTGTGTTTCTTGTGCTCCCTGCTGTTCATTGGTCGTCCCAGAATGTGGACCTGCCAGCTGAGACATGCAGTGTTTGGGATCAGTTTCGTCCTGTGTGTTTCCTGTATCTTGGTAAAGACTATGGTGGTGTTGGCCGTGTTCAAGGCCTCCAAGCCTGGAGGAGCCAACATTATGAGGTTTTTCGGTGCTGTGCAGCAGAGAGGAACAGTCCTGGCTCTTACATCCATTCAGGCAGCAATCTGCGTAGCTTGGCTCGTGTCTGCCTCACCAACTCCTCATAAAAACACTCAATACCACAGTGATAAGATAGTCTATGAGTGTGATGTGGGATCAACAACTGGTTTTGCAGTGTTACTGGGTTATATTGGATTACTGGCGCTCCTGTGCTTCATGCTGGCATTCATGGCCAGGAATCTTCCAGACAACTTCAACGAAGCCAAGTTAATCACCTTCAGTATGTTGATCTTCTGTGCCGTGTGGATAGCCTTCATCCCGGCATATGTCAGCTCTCCGGGCAAATATGCAGATGTAGTGGAGGTCTTCGCTATTTTAGCATCTAGTTTTGGCCTTTTGATGGTGCTGTTTGGACCAAAGTGTTATATTATGCTTTTGAAACCTGAGAAAAACACTAAGAAGTCCATCATGGGTCGAGGTGCCACCAAGACATAGAAGCAGAAATGTATTTTATGTTCACAATATGTTTGTAATTGTATGTTTGATTTCTGCTAACTTTGTTAGGAAGTGATTCCGTTTTCTGCCAGATTAAATTAAATCCAGTCACAAATGCAAACATCTATTATCATTCATGAATAAAGTTGGTTGTACTCCCTTTAAAAACCCTGTGATTTTAGACCTGTATAGACAAGAACAATTTGCACCTCTTCATTATTTGTGGGTCAAACCCCTACAGCTGTGAGTTTTTAAAATGGTCAAATGTACCCTTTAGCAGCTATTATTCTCAACATCCTTTTTTGGCCTCTGGTTTCAATGGGTTAAAGCAAGCTGCTTTTCATGGTCAAAAGACTTGAAAACAGTGATCTGTGAGGCAAATGACTCACTGTCTCAGCCTGATGGCCTCACCAGTCTAATATCTCCCCTGGTCCAGGGGGGGAGATCTTGGCCCCTTTGTCTAGTCATTAAGATATTGGACTTTCACACGGGAGACCCGAGTTCGAACGCCGGACATTACATCTGTACAAAGGTTCAATAACCAACCAATGCGAGTTCAACTACACTACAGGTGTTTGGCTTGCTGAGTGGTGAGTTTTACAACTTGTTAATGAGAGTAAATATATAGAATAATAATCCACCTCATGATGCCCAGTCTTCTGACAAAAAATGGCCACTCTCCTCTCCTGGTTACCACTGAGGGGTGAGAGAAAACAAGACTGAAGCATAAGGCATCTTCAAACCACCAGTTGGGTCCCAAATGACAGTCCCTTGTACGAGTGATGTCATCTGCCAGGCAGCTCCGCACACATGCAGGCACGCACGCACGCACGCACGCACGCACGCACACACGCACACACGCGCACACACACACACACACACACACACACACACACACACACACACACACACACACACACACACACACACACACACACAAACAAACAGTGTTGTTATTTAATCAACACAGGCCTTAGAGGCCAAGACCACAAGGTTGAAACATTACAATAACACCAATTAAATAACACATGGGTCAGTGCATTGCTAGCTGTTCTGATTACATTTTTATTAGTTGAGATTGTCAACACTTGTAATACAAATTCAGTAGAATAATGTAACTTTATAGGAACATTTGCTAATAAATGTTTTGTTAATTAACTATCTCGTATCTGTATAACACACAAACACACGTGTGTGCGTTCAAATACACAGTAATCATTTATTGATCATTTATTAGTAGATAAATGGTCGCTGGATTCTCAGGCAAGTGGGATTTAACCACTTGAACCCCATGGAGCCTGAGCCTCAGCACACTCTCACGCTTTGACGTGTCGTGGCTTTGTAGATCGGCTATATATATATATATATATATACACACACACACACGCTGTACTGTTATTTAAATAAATTAACACATTTTAATCGCTCTTAGTCTTTGCACCACAGAACCTTTCTCACTGGACGAGTTTCAGGGGTACCGATCATACCAGTGCACCAACCAACAGTCAACAAACCCCAGCACAAGCTATGGGAGAAGCCGCAGATCAGAACGCTTATTTGCTCGGCCCAGTGGATGGGAAATTTTGATTTAAAAACGTACCATACCAAAATGCATTTTAATTGAATTGAATTTCTGAAAAGACAAACGGACGGATGGATGGACACACTGTCACGTTTGATCATTCCAGGTTTGTCTGACAAACCGGTCATTTATGGCCTGGTAACATTAACATTTGTTTTTGCTATTCATGGGTTTCATTTGTAGTCCTACACGGCCATGTTGAGGACCAACGCAGGTGTTTCAATTTGTCTGATTGGCATTGAACTAATGTTCTACACCAATCAGCACACCTGTGTTGGTCCTCAACATGGCCGGTGTAGGACTACAAAAGAAAGAAACCCATGAATAGGTTATTTGTTTAAATAAATTCATTCAAGCCACTGTTATTAGTACACCCACACAGAGCGCATCGTCTACTTAACAAGTTTGGACGTGTATGTATAACTCTGACCTTAACCCTTTTAATACATATCGTTGCTGTCGGGCAGAAAACTCTTATCTCCATGTTTATCTTTTTTTCGTTGCAAAGTAGGCTAATGCCCTACTTCATACTACAGTGTCACAAAAGTAGCAGATCGTATTTCGAGCTTTTAGATCGGCAACCTCACAGTTTTGGACATAATGAGGTTTCCACCGAACAGCAACAATTATACTCTTAGCAGGCTGACTTTGTGTCAATTTTGTTTGTGTCAATCATGGCTTCAGCTCAGAGTCCAATACACTACAGGTTTTTGGCTTGGTGAGTTACAACTTGTTAATCAGAGTAGTGGCTAAAGAAAATAAACAATAATAATTATCCACAAGAACGCACGCGCGCACACGCACACGCACATGCACACAGTGTTGTTATTTAATTAACCCAGGCCTTAGAGACCATTTAAAGACCCAGAGGTTGAAACATTACACATGGGTCAATGCCTTGCCAAGATAGCTGTTCTGTTTGTTTGTTTGTTTGATTTTTTTTTTTTTTTTTTACAATATTGTCAACATTTTAAGTTTAACAACTGGACAATGGATTTTAGAGTGGAGACAGAGGAGGACAGTCATGAGGGCTTCTCTAGACACTGTGGGGTTTCACTGCCTGACCGCATGACAGGTGAGCATGGGGGCAGAGAGAGACAGGGGACTAGAGACAGAGGCACACAGAAGCAGCCCCGCCTTCCCCTGGGCTTCATCATGCAAGGGCGGTACCTACCCATCTACCTCCTTGATCAGCTAAGTTGGAGCACCTGTGGAACCTAGAGCATATATAGGCGACGCCCCAAACATTTGGCCTCTGTCTCCCATTGTCTCCCTGGCTCTCTGTGCTTCTGGTTGTGGCTCACGCGGTAGGTGAAACTCCCCACACATTCTATATTCCTGAATATAAATGTAACATGCTCAATAGTAATTCAGCTCTCATTCACAGGCAGCGATATGGACCGGATACATACCTGGATACTCACCTTAAAAGGCCTGGAATCGAATTACTAAATGGACAGCCGGAATGCCCTATAATGGAAGAACCTGAGTTTTGAAGTAACTGTTTATGTTCCATTAATTCCCCTAATTGAAGCACGTATTTGGAGCCCTACTGCTCAAAATCACCATTGAGTACCTACCCGATGTCTGGCCCCCCACTGTGCTTTCCCAAGCCTGTTCCAAATACTTTTGCTGAAAGACTTTAAGTTTGCTCTGCTGCTGGTCCTCTTCTTTTCGAAATAAACAAAAGCCCGTGTTTGGCTGAAATTGCATTGACTTGAGTGTGGCGTGGCTTCAATTCTCCACAAGTGGTGGAAGAATACGGGTAAACCGTGCCGCGTCACTGGTGACTCAAAATGGAACATGCACCAGCCTTAGCCGCGCTTTTGAGAAGCCAAACTGAACTGCAAACTGCCGTAAAAGAATTGATTACAAAAATGAATAGAGAGACAGCAGCAGGGCGGGCTCCAGCGGAGTTGCTAACCAAGCTCACCCCAGAAGACGATGTGGAGGCCTACTTGGAACTATTCGAGCGCACCGCCGCTCGAGAGCGTTGGCCAGCGGCTGAGTGGGGCTCCATCCTGGCCCCGTTCCTGAGTGGAGAGGCACAGCGGGTGTGCCGCGAGCTGTCCCCGGCTGAAGCCAGAGATTTTCCCCGGCTGAAAGCGGCCATATTGGCCAGCCAGGGCTACAGCCTACCTGCCCGGGCTCAGCGCTTCCATAATTGGAGCTACCTACCCAACCAGCCTCCCCGCCAACAGCTCGCTGCCCTCCTCCGCCTCACCATCAGCTGGCTCAACTGCCCCGGGGATCCCCCCGCTATGGAAAGAATTGTCATTGACCGGTGTATCCGAGCGCTGCCGCCTGATGCCCGCCAGTATGCTGCCCGAGTGAGCCCCAGCTCTGTGGATGAGCTGGTAGCCCTACTAGAGAACCACTTAGTGAGTATGGAGATGATGAAGACTGGACGCGGTGACACCATGCGTGCCACTGCCGAAGAAAGAAACGGCCGTGAGAGGAGGAGAGCCCCGAACCCGAGCCGCTCTCCACCCCGGCCCCGCAGTGCACCGCCCGAGCGGACCACTCGCAGCCCCGCCACCCGGAGGTGCTACGTCTGTGGGCGAACCGACCACCTGTCGTGGTCCTGCCCCGACGCCCGACGAGATGAACCCATGCCCAGTGCCTCTCCAGCTGGGAGCGGACGTCCCTGCCTACACACGGGGACCGGGCGCCGACGTCACGCTAATATCCCGGTGAGAGTGGATGGAACCGACAGCCAGGCTCTCCTCGACTCCGGCAGCGCCGTCACGCTCGTCCACCCTAACCTGGTCAACCATCTGGGCGAGGGCACCATCCCCGTCACCTGTGTCCACGGGGACATCCGCCGCTACCCGGTGACGCAGCTACGCCTACAGACACCCCGTGGCCATGCGATGGTGACAGCCGGGGTCGTCCCAAACCTGCCCGTGCCACTGTTGATCGGCTCAGATTGCCCGATCTTTGACCGGTACTGGCCACCTAACTCCAGCCCTAAGACACGGTCCCGGCCCCGCCGTCGGACGAGACGCGCCACGTCCGAAACTCCCCGACCGGCCTGCCCGGTCTTCAGTCCTGTGACCGAAGACCCCCGGAGTGACGGCTCATCGGAGGAGCGGGCGAATGCAGAGGAAGTGGATGAAGACGGAGCGGCGCCCCGCCAGGGTGAAAGGCGCCCTGCAAATGCTTCGCCTGGAGAAGAGGAAACCTTCTCCGACCTACCGCTGAGCGGTACAGACGGCTTTCGGAGGAAAGGAGAGTTCGCGACTGCTCAATGGAACGACCCCAATCTTGAAATGGCCCGGCAGCGTGTGGCAGCTGTAGATGGGAAAAAGAGTGAGGGGGTGAGTGACATACAATTTCCCTACTTTATGGTTAGAAATGGCTTGTTATATCGGGTGGTTAAAGACGAGGCGGGTGGGGAACTTGAGCAGTTATTAGTCCCTAAACCTTATGTCTCCCGTGTAATGTATATGGCACATACACATCAGTTGGGTGCACACTTAGGTGTTAAAAAAACGCACGAACGTATATTGGCACGATTTTATTGGCCCGGGGTGAAACGCGCTGTGGAGGATTTTTGTAAATGCTGTGCGGAGTGTCAAAAAGTAGCTCCCAGACCCGCACAGCGAAATCCTCTCATTCCCTTGCCCATCATTGATGTACCGTTCAAACGTCTGGGAATGGACATATTGGGACCGCTGCCCAAATCAGCCCGTGGCCACCGATATATTCTTGTCATTATGGACTATGCCACCAGATACCCAGAGGCTGTCCCACTACGCTCGGCCACCGCTAAAGCAGTAGCTCACGAACTCCTCATGCTGTTTAGTAGGGTTGGGATCCCAGAGGAGATTTTGAGTGATCAAGGAACTTGTTTCATGTCGCGCCTACTGACTCAACTGTACAAGTGGCTCAAAGTGAAACGCATTCGTACGTCTATCTTTCATCCTCAGACTGATGGTTTATCTGAGAGGTTTATAAAGACCTTGAAACAAATGATGAAGAAATTAATTGATCTAGATGGTAAACACTGGGATCAGCTAATCCCGTATGTGTTATTTGCTATACGCGAGGTCCCTCAGGCCTCCACAGGTTTCTCGCCATTTGAATTGGTGTATGGGCGAAGACCTAGGGGCCTGCTAGATATAGCCAAAGAAACCTGGGAGAGCCAGCCGTCTCCCCACCAAAGTGTTATTGAACATGTGGAGAACTTGCAGGCCCGCGCCAAGAAAATATGGCCGATGGTGAAGGAGCATATGGAACAAGCTCAGAGAGCACAAGCGCGCATCTACAATAGAGGGGCCACCATTAGAGAATTTCAGGTTGGTGAAAAAGTGTTGGTTTTAATTCCCACCTCTGAATGTAAATTTCTGGCAAAATGGCACGGGCCCTATGAGGTTCTGGAAAAAGTTGGCCCTGTGAACTACAAAGTTAACCAAGCGGGCCGGAGGAAAGGTACCCAAATCTATCATGTGAACTTGTTAAAAAAATGGCATGCCCCTGAGGCCCCACCGGCGACTGTGTTACTAACCTCCAGCTTTCCCCAGGCTCCGGCCCCAGTTCCCATAGGAGAAGACCTGTCCACGAGCCAAAAGCAGGACATGAAAGAGTTGGTGGGCCGCGCAGCCGATGTGTTTTCTGACCTACCTGGACGGACACAGGTCACCCACCACGACATCATCACAGTCCCTGGTAAAGTAGTCAGGCAAAGACCCTATCGTATCCCAGAGGCACGACGGGCTGCCATAAAAGAGGAAGTAAAGGAAATGTTAGATTTGGGTGTGATCGAGGAATCATATAGCCCGTGGTCCAGCCCAATTGTAATTGTGCCAAAGCCAGACGGCTCCTTACGTTTCTGTAATGATTTCAGGAAACTGAACGAAGTCTCCAATTTCGATGCCTACCCAATGCCCCGTGTGGATGAACTGATTGACAGGTTGGGCCCCGCCAGGTTTGTCAGCACACTCGACCTGACCAAGGGGTATTGGCAGGTCCCGCTGACAGAAAGGGCCAAACCAAAGACAGCCTTCACGACTCCGGACGGCCTCTACCAGTACACCGTCCTGCCCTTTGGCGTCCATGGAGCCCCGGCCACCTTCCAAAGGCTCATGGACCGCATCCTACGGCCCCACCAAGCCTATGCCGCCGCCTACTTAGATGACATCGTGGTCCACAGCACCTCCTGGGACCAACACCTACGTCACCTAGAGGCGGTCCTGGGTGCACTACGGCAGGCGGGGCTAACGGCGAATGCCAAGAAATGTCGTCTGGGCCTGTCCGAAACTGACTACTTGGGCTACACGATTGGACGCGGCTGTATTAAGCCCCAGAACAAGAAGGTCGAAAGGATCCGGGAATGGCCTCGCCCCGTCACACAAAAGCAGGTTAAATCATATTTGGGTTTAATTTCCTATTACCAGAAATGTATAAAGAATTATGCTACTATTGCAGCTCCCCTCTATGACCTGACCCGACAGAAGCTGCCCCGCCGAGTAGTATGGACGCCTGAGGCAGAGGAGGCCTTCCAAAAGTTAAAAGATGCCCTGTGCGAGGAACCAGTGCTGGTGGCCCCCGACTTCGAAAAGCCCTTCATCCTCCAGACGGACGCCTCGGGCACAGGCATTGGGGCCGTGTTGGCCCAAGTGATGGATGGAGAAGAACACCCCATCTTATACATTAGCCGAAAACTATTGAAGCACGAGAGACACTATGCGACGGTGGAGAAAGAGTGTCTCGCCGTGAAGTGGTCCATACACCACCTGCGCTATTACCTATGGGGTCGCACCTTCACTCTTATCACAGACCACGCTCCCCTCAAGTGGATGTCCAGAAACAAGGACCGGAACGACCGAGTGACCAGATGGTTTCTAGAGTTACAAGACTACCACTTCACGGTGGAACATCGGCCTGGGAAGAGCATTCCCCATGCAGACGCCTTGTCCCGCCTGTACGAGGAAGATGTATCTGAAGCACCCGGCCCGACCGGCTCGCTTGGAGGGGGGATGTGTGGGGTTTCACTGCCTGACCGCATGACAGGTGAGCATGGGGGCAGAGAGAGACAGGGGACTAGAGACAGAGGCACACAGAAGCAGCCCCGCCTTCCCCTGGGCTTCATCATGCAAGGGCGGTACCTACCCATCTACCTCCTTGATCAGCTAAGTTGGAGCACCTGTGGAGCACCTGTGGAACCTAGAGCATATATAGGCGACGCCCCAAACATTTGGCCTCTGTCTCCCATTGTCTCCCTGGCTCTCTGTGCTTCTGGTTGTGGCTCACGCGGTAGGTGAAACTCCCCACACATTCTATATTCCTGAATATAAATGTAACATGCTCAATAGTAATTCAGCTCTCATTCACAGGCAGCGATATGGACCGGATACATACCTGGATACTCACCTTAAAAGGCCTGGAATCGAATTACTAAATGGACAGCCGGAATGCCCTATAATGGAAGAACCTGAGTTTTGAAGTAACTGTTTATGTTCCATTAATTCCCCTAATTGAAGCACGTATTTGGAGCCCTACTGCTCAAAATCACCATTGAGTACCTACCCGATGTCTGGCCCCCCACTGTGCTTTCCCAAGCCTGTTCCAAATACTTTTGCTGAAAGACTTTAAGTTTGCTCTGCTGCTGGTCCTCTTCTTTTCGAAATAAACAAAAGCCCGTGTTTGGCTGAAATTGCATTGACTTGAGTGTGGCGTGGCTTCAATTCTCCACAACACACACACTATCAAATCAAAATGCTGGGTTAAGAACAACCGGTTGTTTCCCAACCCAACGCTGGTTAAATATTGGACCGACCCTTCACTGGGTTAATTTAACCCAACGTGTGACGGTTGTTTCACTCAATCCAATATTGGGTTATTCATTGTTCTGATAACCCAAATTGGGTTATTCATATAGCCCAATTAAGGGTTACAATAACACTGCTGGGTTATTTACATTTTATTGTATTTATTCATTATTATTACATTTATTATTATAATGGTTGTTCCCTTTTATAATTGCAATTTCATTGGCACAACTGATAGTTTAATTAAATAATCACATTATCACAAAGCACGGTCAAAGTGGTTCAGCCTATTCTAATCTTCTCCATAATGTTAAAATTTTAACAATATCAACTAAATCATTGACATAGCCAAAATGAGACAATACATGGAAGATTAGCATAGTCCAAGAGGCTAAACTTTCAAGAGTCCTCAAGGGTTCTGCTTTTAATTCGCCTCTAGGGTGAGGGAGCTCAACCCTAACCTAGCACCCTAGCACTTGGTTGAAGCTCAAATACTGACAAATCAAATTCTGACATAATCTCGGTCACCTTGCCTAGGAAGACCATATGGCCCATCTCCATATTCCCAGCTCTTCGCCAAGAACTCGACGATTATCTCTGCATTATCCTCAACCTGGCTCTCCGTTTCGGAGGGGACGGATTCTACAAATACCAATCCAGTTTGCCTCCGCTCGCCTCCAGCAGTTTAATCAAGGCACCTACTGGGGAACCCTTGATAACGAGCTCTATTGCCGCACCTTCGCAGCTCGCTCAGCCATTCCGTGCTCTCTTTGCCATGCCCCAGCTCATCCTGCTTCCACTTGCTCCATCCCAGCCAATTCCTCCATATTCCGAGGCCGCCCAAAGCCATCCACCCGTCCCTCAGTCTTCTCCCGTCTGACCGCAGCTTCTCCACCTACCATTCCAGCGCTGCCTCCCCTGATACCCACCACGTCTTCAGCCTCGATCATCTTCCAATCTCATTACAAATGGTGTGGACAAGAAGGGCAGACCCACCATGCTTAAGGGAGCACGTCCGATCTGCAATAACTTCAATGACGCCGGTTGCTTGATGTCCTCATGCTGTTTCCTGCACGTCTGCTCCTTCTGCACCGGAGGCAACGCCCGCCCAGCTTGTCCTCACAATCCCACGAAATTGAGTAAGCACCTTTCCACACCAGTTAACATACCAGCTCTAGCAGCTGCACTTAAAAATCACCCCGACCCTGCATTCGTTCAGTTTCTTATTAATGGTTTCAAGGAAGGATTTCACCCCGGACTCACAGCAGAACCGTCTTCAAATCTGGTGTGCAATAATAACCTTCAGTCAGGTTTGCAAGAACCAGAAGAAGTCGATCGCCTCCTTGCCAAAGAAGTCAAGGAAGGCTTCATGATCGGACCCTTCAATTATCCCCCTTTTGCCACCTTCCGCATTAGTCCCATAGGAATTGCCACAAGGAAATACTCTGGGGAAAAAACTAATTATCATCGATCTTTCAGCTCCACACGGTACCTCCACCCCAAGCATCAACAGCTTAATTCCGAGTGAAGACTTCGCCCTCCGTTACGTCACCATCAACCATGCCATCGCCCTCATCAAACGTGCCGGGAGAGAATCCTGGCTTTCAAAGCTGACATCGTCAGCGCCTTCAAAGTCCTTCCCATACATCCAGACTTCTGGCAGTTCTTTGGCGTCCGCTGGCGAGGAGCCTACTACTTCGCCGTTAGACTCACCTTTGGCTGCAAGAGCAGTCCCAAACTTTTCGACTGCCTGTCAGAAGCCCTTTGCTGGATCCTCTCTAACAACCACAAAATCCCATACCTGGTTCATCTCTTGGACGACTTCTTGATCATTTCTCCCCCTTCTTCCCCACCCGCTGATGGCTTGGTCACACTCACATCAGTCTTCAAAGACCTAGGAGTCCCCCTTTCCGTGGAGAAAACCGAAGGCCCCTCCACTTCACTCGAGTTCCTTGGGATCACTCTTGACACCGTCAAGTTCCAGGCATCCCTCCCGAAGGAAAAGCTTGACAGGATAACCCTCCTGATCTCCAACTTCCTCATCTCTTCTAGTCGCACCAAACGTCAGCTTCTTTCACTCCTGGGCCACCTCAACTTTGCTATCCGTATCATTCCTCAAGGACGAGGGTTCCTTTCCCACCTCTTCTCCATCGCATCCTCCGTTCCGTCGCTCACCGACTCCATTTCTCTTGACAATCCAAGCCGCACCGAACTCCGTCTCTGGCTCCATCTCCTCAGCAACTGGAATGGCATTTCCTTATTTTACGAAGATCATCTTACTCACCCTCAGGACATCAACTTATTCACCGACGTTGCTCCTTCTGCCGGTTTTGGGGGTTTCTACAATGGTAGATGGTTTGCTGCGCAATGGCCCCCGGAGCTGGCAGGAGGATGCCAAATGTCATCTTCAGCGCTGCATTCTTGGTCTGGAGAGGGCAAGTTTTACACACTGGTAAAGGGGCAGGGGCTCAAGCCCCCTTTGATGTCTATATGTGCAGGTTCAGAGCTTACTCAGAACCAGAGGGGTAATGCTCTAGTCTAAAGGAAGCACCACCATGAATCATTTATACAAACAGTCAGGAAGGCAGAGTCCTTTCTCTGACAGAAAATAGAGTGCTTGCCATGACAACTATCTGTTATCTTATTTTTTTTATTTATTCTTCTCTCTGTGTGTACTACAACAAGTGGTTTCTTTGGAATTACGTTTCTGTAAATGTATTTGTCCCTGGTATAGTTTCTGAATTATGACTAAAATCCCTATACTGTAAGTAACAACCAGGAAATTGCATGACTGATTTCTTTTCTCGCAACAATCCGGACTTAGAGTGTATTTGTTTGGCAGGCACTTGGGTTCTCAAACTCTTAACACTTAAAGGTGTTCTGAGTGATTTATTTTATTCAAATAAGTTTTAAATAGCTCTATATTCCTAGTAGTCATTGCTATAGAGTTCACTAACAGGGGTCTCCGGAAAAAGAAAAGAAAAAGAAAACAAGTCAGGATACCACTGTCATCCATTCAGGAGAGAGAACCCATTTATCAGCTAGTGAGGTTACTATCAGAGTATAGAGCTTTAACTTTTTAATAATAATTTAAAAACAATATCACTTACAGCATCTTTTAAACATCTAAGCCTGATAACATTTATATAAAATATCTAAATATTGAATCAATCAAATTAAAATCTGTTCAGGGTGTTCATAAAAGCCTGATTAGATGATAAAATTACCAAAGTTTTTTTTTAAGTGAAAATATCCCTTTAAGCATTCTGTCAGTATGCTAACTAACTAGCCTGCACAACATATGGATCCTATAGTGTCCCTATCATTCAGGTCATGTCAAAATAGACGATTCTTTCAAAAATAACAGATCTACAAGCTCCCAATGAACTTGTAGAGATGGGGCTCTATTTGTGTCCATGCCTTACCCCTTATCCCTAAACTCTTTTGCCATTTTTACTATTTTTAAAAACATGTTTTAATATTGCTGATCTACAAGCTCACAACGTTTCGATGCAGATCGGGTATTTGAATGGTTTTTTTTATATATAAAAAAGAAGTTTAGGGATGGGGGGGAAAGGCCGCTGGGAGACCCCAGTTAAACGAAATATAAGGGATTTAAGTGATAATAATTAAATTTTAATATAAGCCATATTAAAGCAATTTAATCATGTTTTGTCCAAGACCTTTACACAAGGATGTGCTTAAAATGACTCATCATAATGTATTGTACATTAACTGCAAAAATGACCCTGCTGTCTGTAGAGACTGCCAGGCCTGCCTGCCTTCAGTAGGTCAAAGTCAATATGAATCCCTTTCCTGTTTCTATTAATAAAATGAAAAGGCACAAGGCAGGGCAAATCTTGTTGCTGCATATACGGGTAGACCTAAATACACTTGTACAATCAAATCAAATCAAAATCAATCAATCATGTAGTAAAAGAGTTATTTAGCTGTTTTTGAATGGATTTTCCTGACGGGGGAAAAGCTCTTTTCTTGTTTCTTGGCTGTTTAAGGCCAGGTTTGAATGGTGAATTCAACAGTAATGATTAGAAAAGTGTACAGTGAGTGTGATGATGATGTGTGCTCACTGGTTTAGTTCATCAGACGCTGTGCTGTCATTCATTCAACATGCATAAAACATGTTTTATTTCCTTTTTATTTTGCATTGAATAAAACTAAGCATGGCCCGGCCCTGACTGTGAGGTGTTGTTCATGTTATACATACACTTTTGGCTACAAATAGGCTTACCTTTTTAATTTGTCAACAGTGGGGTATATAATGAGATTAAACAAAATCTGCCTTGAATTCCCGGCCTAAAATATAATTGACTTTCTCAAAAAGTCTTTCAAATTAAGCCACACCCCAAAAATATATTTTTTCCTAGTATCAATTACTCCATTCCTAAACCAATAATTTTAGGAGCAGGCTCTTTGTGTCTCCATTGGGAACAACTATTGGTCATCAAATTATTGGTCAAATAAAATAAAATAAATATCCATCAATTCAATGAATGGGGTGAGTAATCAATAGAAAAGAAGTAATGTTTTGGTTGAACTATCACCAATTCAGGGCAGGGGGAGAGCAGCGCCCAGGATGACAGAATAGGGCTAAAATGGGTTGCAAAATCGGGAGACATTTAGAAAAATAAATAGCCTAAATAAATAAGTTATAGTCTCTGGCTGGGTTTTGAAACAGGCAGTTTGACAGATGGACCCATGTGCCCATAATGGGCAACACCACCCAGCCCTGAAAATGACTCACTCACTGCCACTGGTGTCTGGTCGGTGTTTCTGCTGGAGTTACTTCGGTTAACGTTAAATCAATATGTAGCCCAGGCTATCTAATTATCACCAAGGCAAAAGTGCACAATGTAATCTTTTCTGTAGAGAACTTGCTGAGGAGTCGCCGTCGCCGTCGGTGTGCATTGTACTGGTTGTGCGTGTGTGCGTGTGCATCATCGCCTCAGTTGATTGGTGGTTTTGCGGCGGCGCCCCGGCTTGGCTGGCAACCAGACTTGTGTACGAGAAATACTGCAAACAAACAGACAGACAGACAGACAGACAGACAGACAGACAGACAGACAGACGTGTCGCCGGGAGCCTTTCCAGACAAACTACGTCGGAGTCGGAGAGATAATAACCACTTTCATTAAAACAACTGGATTAGCATTTTCACCGCGCACGGGCCCCGGTCGACTCGCCTTCATGTGGTGCGATTTCGGTGCAAACTGACAGCAGGTGAGACTGAGGAAGGGAGAGAGAGAGTTTCATTTAGGCTGCATGGCGTGTGTTGTTGACCTGGTAGCGCGTTAAAGCCCTACATGGATCATGGACACGTTATAGCATATAGGCTACGGCTACAACACGCTTTTCTGTGCTGGTAAATGTCCCTGCTGCACCTGCACGAAAGCCATCATAATTAAGCACCATGTCTGCATTTGCGTCTTTTATTTTATTAGTGCTGCCTGCCTGCCTCTCTGTGTGTCTGTGGCAGTGCGCAGCTGAACAGCGTGTGTGCTCGTGCTCTGCGTGCGCAGTATGTTGCCAGCAGCGATAATAAACAAGGTAGCTGACATCAGGAGAAAAAAAATGCCTCGGTTTCCCAGGTGATGCAGCATGATCAACCAGGTCCCATTGAAACGCATGCTTTATGGAAGATTTGGGCTGTGTGTCTTGCAGTGTCAATGTACTGGTGTAACCAGCCCGCTATTTCACTAGCCGACATAATGATGAATGTGCACCATAGGACACTAATAGCCAGGAGGACACAACACACAAGTGCACTGTACACACACTGCTGCATCATCTCCTTACCCCCCGGCTCCACCGGGCGCGTCGAGCGTCGCGTCAACGTCAACGTTGGGAACGCTCCCGTTTTAATCAATGAAGGGAGCTCCACTGCCGACGGTAACGTCAACGTCGGACGCTCCGGTGCCGGCGTCCAAACTCGAAAATTGCCCCGGTTCAATTTTTTGACGGCGTCCACAACGTCCAGTCATGTATAAATTATGATTAAATGTAATTGCATTGCATATTAAATGTAGCCTATATACCGTACGTGCCTTTCTGCTGTTGGATATCCATTCACGTCATTCACAAGGGTGACTAGATGTCCCAAAATTCCTTGCATATTTTTTTATGTAATTACAGTGGTCTTCCCACTTGATATAGGCTAATCACAAGTTCACAACAGGCAACAACTTTCTCAATTCTTCCTCCTAAAAACAGGCCAGCAGTGAGTGACTGAGTTTGAACACAGATTTTTAGGCTATACATTATCGTGGCTGCGCTAGACTGGTGTACCGAAAATAGCCAATCTACAAGCTCAGACACAGTCACAACAGCATGATGACAGATTCATGCACTCGACATGTTGTGAGCTTGTATATCTGCTATTTTTTTCTGGCACTTTACACAGCATAAATTATTATAATTAGGCATATATAACACTACAGTTGATAATGCGAATATCCTATGATCTTTGATTGAAATATCAACACATTCACGTTCAGTGGAGCCAGTCGGACGGCAACGTGTCTGCGTCAATGACGCCGTCAAGACGCAGAGCAACGCGACGCAGCCAGTGGAGCCCTGGGGTTACAGCACAGCACAGCAGCCCTATAGAGCATCGCAGCGGAAGTCGATGCCTGGGGTCACTTTCACTTTCACCATTCATTTTCGCCATAGACTTTTACAAAAATATTTATAACAATTATGTTAAGCCTCGAACCAAGCCATCCAGGATGGAGGTGAATCATGACCATATAACCTTTGATCCTATGTGAAAACATATTTTAATATTACATTATTTGATATACTACATTTAATAACTACCCTTTGTTTAGCGATTTTCAAAATGTTCTTTTCATAGAAAAAACGGTTATATGATCATGATTCACCTCCATCCTGGATGGCTTGGTTCGAGGCTTAACATAATTGTTATAAATGTTTTTGTAAAAGTCTATGGCGAAAATGAATGGTGAAAGTGAAAGTGACCCCAGGCATCCACTTCCGCTGCGATGCTCTATACAATACATGTGATGTTGCAATGATTAACCCTTCACAAGTTGATTTGAGTCAGAGGGCATCATTTCTGATTAGGCCTATATCCTAATGAAACGATGTAATGGGAGTCATGGGACAATAGTATTAAACTCATGTTTATGTCCTTTAGCACCTCGTGAGAAATCTCCACTCATCCCTATATTGATACAGGGATGATCTCCATGCACACTATTAGGCTATTATTATGAAAGTGTGAAAGCGTCAGAATCAGGATTTGTGTTACACACCTCTGTGATCACATGGGTTTAAGATTCAAAACGTTGTTATTCAATATACTAAATGAATGCAAGCAGTCATTTTTTAAGAGCTTCAAATGGTGGCTGTGTCATTTTGGAAGGAAACAGAAAAATAAGGAAGATGTCTGCTTTCTTTCTTTGTGAGATGAGATGAGATAATACTTGACATTCATTGTAGGAAGCATGTTTTCAGCTGCTCTGTCCATCTGCATCATTTCATCCAGTGGTGGTAGAAGTACAGATGGTTTACTTGAGTAAAAGTATCAATATCACTATAAGTAAAGGCCTTTATTCACTTGGGTGAAACAAGTACACTCGCAAAAGCATTTGCAACAAAATATATAGGCCAGCTTACAGTAAAAGTACTCGCATAACAACAAAGGTCATACGTTTTTGAAAATGGCTGATGTATATACGGTCAGTGGTGTAAAGTAACTAAGTACTTTTACTTAAGTATTGTACTTGAGACAATCTTGAGGTATTTTTACTTTACTTGAGTATTTCCAATTTTCTATATTTTTACTTCTACTCCACTACATCCAGGATCCAAATATTGTACTTTTACTCCACTACATTTATTTGAAAACTTTAGTTACAAGTTACTTTGTAGATTTTGATTATTATTACAAAACATACATTAACCACTTCAGCCCTATATACATTTCAGCCATTTGAAAATAGCAGATCTACAAGCTTACAACGTGCCACGATGCGACGCACTGTGAGCTTGTGGATCTGCTATTTTCAAAAGACTTGTACATTTTAAGGACCCCTGAAGTCACCTGAAAAGTTTTAGTTTTAGTTGACTAAATCTACAGTTGATTTAGTCAACTAAAATGTATTTTGGCAGGCCTTGATGGCATCGTAATGACTGATTTTACACTTGGTTGCTTGCTGAAAATAGCCGATCTACAAGATCACAACGCGTTGCAGAGTGACGCGTTGTGAGCTTGTAGATCAGCTATTTTCAGCAAGCAACACCTGAGAGCAACCAAACATAAAATTACTTTCTCCTCCACTAGTCCCTCCCTAACGTTTTAGTCTAGTTTTTTTTGACGAAATTGTCAATATATTTAGTCTTAGTTTTAGTCATCACAGCTTAGTTTTTATTTAGTCTTTATTTCGTTTTCGTCAGTGAAAAAAACGCAGTCGACACACATTTTTCGTCATAGTTTTGGTCGACAAAATCAACACTGGACCCTACTATGAGAACCGCTGATCATCTCCTGTGCTCTGTCTCGTGGTCTCCCCCTCCTCCAGTCACCTGAGCTGACGGCAGTGACCCAGTAACCATGACAGCGGAGGAGACCATCAACATCAAGGAGGCGGAGGTGATCAAGCTCATGCTGGACTTCCTGAACTCCAGGAAGTTGCACATCAGCATGCTGGCCCTGGAGAAGGAGAGCGGAGTCATCAACGGACTCTACTCCGATGACATGCTCTTCCTCAGGTACTGTAAGCGATTATTCCTACCGTAGGAGACGGTGTTACATAAATTAGAAGGCGCGGCTTGTGATTGGCTGGAGCAGAGGTCTGGAGCGCTCGGCTGTGGTCACTTGGAACCTCGCAGGTGTGAATGTTAACCTCTATGCCTAAACCTAGCCCAAAAAGCTATGCCTATTAAACTCTAACCCTAACCTTAACCTCAGTAAAACTATGCCTACTCTAACCCTAACCCTAACCTTAACCTCAGTAAAACTATGCCTAAACCTAACCTCGGCACGCGTGAATGGAAAAGAAGCGCTCCTTCAACCACCGTCTCCTACGTTTGGAATAATAGCGCACTGCAAGGCAGTGGTTCTCAACCTTTTCAGGCCGTGACCCCCTAAATAATCATATTTTGACTGGGAACCCCTCCCACCCTGACAAGCACTTGAGGGTGAGGGTTACATTTTGTACAACACTAGAGGTTCGCGGCCCTTCGGGCCGCTCACATCTAGAGTCCACCCCGGCTTCTTTACTGTAGTGTACTGTACTGTACTGTACCTTACTGTGCTGTACTGTACCTTACTGTACTGTACCTTATTGTATTGTACTGTGCTGTACTGTGCTGTACCTTACTGCACTGTACTGTACTGTACCTTACTGTACCTTACTGTGCTGTACCTTACTGCACTGTATTGTACTGTACCTTACTGTATTGTAGTGTACTGTATCTTACTGTGCTGTATTGTACTGTACCTTACTGTATCTACTGTTCTGTACTGTACCTTACTGTGCTGTAGTGTACTGTACCTTACTGTACTGTATTGTGCTGTACCTTACTGTACTGTAGTGTACTGTATCTTCTGTACTGTACTGTATGGTAGTGTACTGTGCTTTATGGTACTGTTCTGTGCCTTACTGTAGTGAACTGTAAAAGTATTATGTCAATTCCAGATATTATTATTATTATTATTATGACTATTGTTAGTTTTTAATTATTGTTAGTGATGCAACTGATATGGACATTCCGAGATTCCAATCTTTATCTTTATCTATGTATCCATCTTAGGGCTGTCAAATGATTAAAATTTTTAATCAGATTAATCACAGCTTAAAAATTCATTAATCATGATTAATCATGATTCGAACTATGTCCAAAATATGCCATTTCTGTCTGTATATTGTTGTGGAAATGTATAGATAAAGGTGGAATAAGGCGGATACATTTATACAGTATGTACTGTATGTATTTATGAATGTATGATAAGCGACCGTCAGGTCGCAGCGTGATTTTAGGTCCAAAAATGTGTTAATAATCGACCTGATGGTGGCGCTATATGGGACAGATCCATGTCGATGAGATAAGTGTAGACATACTGTGTAGCGATTTGTGTGATTTTAGGGCAAAAACTGTAGGAGCAGTATTCAAAAATGTGTTTTAAAAAATTTGGCGGGGGTCCCTGGAGCTGCGGGGGTCCCTGGAAGGGTGGAGGTTGTGGATTGGCAGACAAGGATTGTGTGTGGAAAATTTCACATGGATAGGGGCAAAAAAGTGTGATGTGACGTGACAGACAGACTGACGGACAGACAGACAGGCGGTGGAGGTTTTCATAGTAACTGCGACCTGACGGTCGCAATTATAATCATTAGTATTGTTTATTTTAATTATTATTATTAAGGAACTCTAGAAATCTCAGTTGGAACTGTTACCCCAGTGACCCGATGCTGGATAAGCGGTTGAAGATGGATGGATGGATGGATGGATTATTTTAGAGTAAGCTACTTTATTTACTATTATTGTGTAGCAATAAAACACAGGCTTATAGTTTAATAAAGAGCCTAAATGCAACAATAGTATAGGCTTGTCATTCATGATGGAAAATACATTTTGGGGAGAAGTGGAACTTAGCATGAGGGGGAGATCATGATTACTTGATATCTGGGCTAATGCATTCAGTTGACACACGCAGCACAAGCCAGACTGTGCCGTTTGCCTATGTCAAATGAGGGTCAACAAGCTCGTTAACCTAACGTTACACAGCCTAGGATAGCTGGAAAATCTGCGCAGTGTTGAAGAGAAGACAAATGATCACGCATCGCATCGCATTTCTCTGGATGTAATGCAAGCGGTTGGAGCCTAAAAACGTGGATTTCAATGTGTTGCTGTTGTCCTCTCCAATTGAACATACAAAGGTAGTAGATCCCTATTTGAGATGTATTGATGATCAGTTATTAATCCAGTGTCAGCGAATGGTTTCCAAGCTGTTTAAACAACTTTTTTTCAGGCAGCTTTAGTTTAGCGAGAGGTCTCCCCCTCTGCTGTCTGCTCAGAGTGACTGAGTGTGTGAGGAGGGGGGAAGGGGGAGGGGGGAGCAGGATGCGTTGCAGGGCAGGCTGTGTTCTCGGCTGCAGTGAATGGGCCGGTTAGCGAATCGGCATAGAGGTGGGCGGTATTTTTCCGTACGTTCTACCTACCGTTGAGTTGAAGTTGAGTTGGAGTGGATGCAGAGTAGGCGTGAATGGCTTGGAAGTGGGATGCGGCTTTTGCTCAGTTGTATAATAAAGATGGTTCTATTGTGAAAATAGCAGATCTACATGCTCACAATGAGGCGTGAGCATGTAGATCGGCTATTTTCACAATTTCTGCCTCTAATATTTGACAATTTGACCAATGTTTAATTTGTCATTTTAGAGGTATTAAAGTCCTTGAATTGTCACTTTAGAAATGTGCTACCCTCTATACACTTACATTTTATGTTGGTCTGTTTACTGTTGAGTGAGAAAACATTTAGCTAAACAACTGGGGACCCCCCCAAATAATTTGACAACCCCCCTGGGGGTCCCAGCCCACAGGTTGAGAACCACTGCTGTAAGGGAGGGGGTGATTTGATGTTGTTTTTGAGCAGTGCAAACCGCTCCTACGTCTGGCTTTCTGTGCCCCTATGCCCCCCATGTCTGTGTCCGTAGTACGAGATTAACGGCTGTAGGACTGGCTGTAGTTGGAGGAGTCAAGAACCACATCCATTTAAATGGACTATAAACCATAAAAATAATTTCTGTGCGCGTCACAGCATGCACTCCCATCATACATAATACATATTCAGCACAACAAAATAGTAATTTCGCCACGGCAAGCATTTAAGTCATTTAACTGCATTTGCATGTGTGATCGTGCCCTAACAGTCATACACAATGGCCCAGTCCCAATTTCTACCCGTATGGACTAACAGACGTTAAGGCACATTAACAAGAAGCCTGCAAGGACTTTGCTGTCCGTCTGTCAAACTGTCAAGTGCATGAAGGCTCCCTCAGATCACTCTATGCACCCTTTCTGTTAAGTCTGCATTTCTGCAGACTTTGCCTGAGGGAATTACCCCACACATTTATGACGTTAAATACAGGATTACCAGGGAATTGCTCCAAATGCCAACCATGACCGTATGTAACAGCATAAATCATATTTCAAAAGAGAGACGGGTTGGAGAAGAGCCGTATTCGGTAAAGTTGAGATAAGAAATTAGTAAAGTTTATCAAAGTACAAATATATATTCTATAATAAAATGCCTTGCCGGTGGACTGTAGGTGGACGCTCTGATCAGCACAATATAGGACTAGATTTTAACTCATTGAGTGCCAATCCCGAACTAGTTCGGCTTTATTATCGTATCGCAGAGTGCCGATCCCGAACAAGTTCGGCTTTAAAAAAAAAAAAAAATTTTGAATTTTTTTTTTATTTATTTTTTTGGACCCCATCAAATCTGGTGAACATGATTTCAATCGCGATTTTGCATGTTCCACCCCCATACAACCCCATCTAACATACAGGGCAGCCATGTTTGTTTACATAACATGTAAAACATAATGGCGATTATCTCAAGAATGCCTGAACGGATTTCCAATCGGATTTTTTTGTTTGAAAGCTGTGAACAAACTGCACAAATCCACTCCAATGCAATCCAGGATTGCATTGGATTTTTTAGAGCTCATTCTTCTCTGTTTTTTTCCCATGCATGAGGTGTGCAAGGTTTAATCATGGCTAAGTTGACGAAAATAAGGCTTCTAAAATGCTTGGTAGCCAATAGCTAACTTCAAGCTAACTTCATCCTCTTCCTGTACATGCACAAAGGAAAGTGTTCAGGCAAGTCATGGCTGCAGGGCTTCTGCATATACCAGCATATCTCTATGGGATTTTCTATGGCCACTGGGTGCCCTCTAGTGGTGAAAGGGGTGGCACTAAATGAGTTAAGTTCAATCAATGTTGAACTCATGCCTTTTAAAGTTTTTTTTAAAAATCATTTATAGAAAGTATTTATTTTTTAAAGTTTATTCATGAAATACTTTTCGTGCTGCACTGCTGGTATGTACTTAGGATGGGTCAAATGCTGAGGACACGTTTCCCCAAGGTGTTAATTGCGACCGAAGTCCCATAGTCGGGAAAAAGATATTGTATGTTGTGATGTCATGGGAACCACTCTAACAGAATCCCTTTTTTGCCCAATTGCCCATATATGGGGATCCCTGATGTCATCAATATTAAGCCCATATCTAACAGGACATTATATGTGAATGCCCATATATGGAGGAAGACGGCCCATATCGGTGCGGCTGGTTCAGACAGGGATCTCCATGTATGGGCATAAAAGAGATGTACTGTACTATATACAGTACATGGATCTCCATATATGGGTAACTGGTCCGATATACATCACTGGCCAGATGGCCAAGAATGATGTAGCCCTGAGGCGTCTTACTAGTAAACTATATACAGTATTCAGTATAATGCACTGCTAGTTTTTGTACTGTGCCAGGAAAGTATAATTGCAGATACCTTTCCCTCCCCCAGCTCTAATATGGTAAGTGAAAATAACCACTTTCATACTGGCATCTGTATTTTGTGGGTGTCGTTATAGTGAACATTTCGCATGTAGTTTTCTCTCAGTGAGCCAATTACGTGTGCTTCAGATGCATCATAGCCAATGCAAGCATAGATTTCAGAAGCGCCCATTTCTCATGTTATCTTACGGGGCTGCGGTCAGTGCCCACAGGAATACTGGTTGTCTGGTGGCATGTTTACATGACTATTTCAATGACCAGAATATGGAAATTCAATATCATTTGAACTCAAGAACAATATTCATCTATTTTTATTTGTTTATACATCTTAACTCATTTAGTGCCACCCTTTCACCACTAGAGGGCGCCCAGTGGCCATAGAAAATCCCATAGAGATATGCTGGTATATGCAGAAGCCCTGCAGCCATGACTTGCCTGAACACTTTCCTTTGTGCATGTACAGGAAGAGGATGAAGTTAGCTTGAAGTTAGCTATTGGCTACCAAGCATTTTAGAAGCCTTATTTTCGTCAACTTAGCCATGATTAAACCTTGCACACCCTCATGCATGGGAAAAAAACAGAGAAGAATGAGCTCTAAAAAATCCAATGCAATCCTGGATTGCATTGGAGTGGATTTGTGCAGTTTGTTCACAGCTTTCAAACAAAAAAATCCGATTGGAAATCCGTTCAGGCATTCTTGAGATAATAGCCATTATGTTTTACATGTTATGTAAACAAAAATGGCTGCCCTGTATGTTAGATGGGGTTGTATGGGGGTGGAACATGCAAAATCGCGATTGAAATCATGTTCACCAGATTTGATGGGGTCCAAAAAAAAATTTTCAAAAAAAATTTTTTCAATTTTTTTTTTTTTTTTTTTTTTAAGCCGAACTAGTTCGGGATCGGCACTCTGCGATACGCTAATAAAGCCGAACTAGTTCGGGATTGGCACTCAATGAGTTAAAACAACATGTTTTTTCTTTTTTTTGTGCAGCCAAGCGTTTGGGATTCTCCTCTGTAGCTGCATGTCCAACAGTTTGAGCCCAAGGCCTGTTTGTCTCTTTGGCCCCTCCCACTGTCTGAGGCAGATGGCTGCCCACCCAGAGAGAAATTCTGCCCCATGTTACTTCCTGTTAAAGGGGAGTTTTCTTTTCTCGTGATGGTTGGATTGTTGGGTCTCTGTAAATTAAATTTAGGCCTAGAATTATTGACTGCTTTAACTGTTGAAAAATAGCAGATATACAAGCTCGGTGCTGCGCTGCGAGCTTGTAGATCTGCTATTTTTGAAAAAGTCGTGAAAATGTGTGCAAATCTTTGAATATATGTATTTTTAGAGCGAGCGTTAGTAACTCAATTTTTTCTTCTGGGTGGTCCCTGGAACTAAATATTTTGAGATGGGGGTCCGTGCTCCGTGGCCAAATAAATATAATTTTGGGGTCCTTGACATGAAAAAGTTTGAGAACCACTGACACAGTAGTCTCTCAAGAACAGACTAACTGAGCTCCAGGGAAGGATGTTTTCTTTGACGATGGCTGGCCAGATTGCTGACATAGAAACGTAGGTTTTTTTCCAAAAACCTTAGAAGGATTCAAAAGACACTTATAGAATCTGGTCAAAATTAAAACTTTCACGATTCTTCAAAAATAGCAGATCTACAAGCTTGCAGCGCGGCACTCGGTGCCGCGCTGTGAGCTTGTATATCTGCTGTTTTTCAATAGTTAAAGCAGTCAATAATCCTAGGCCTAAATGGGAGAACAGAAGAACCTATCTTGCGCGCTGCCTTAACCCTTATGCCTAAACTTTTTTGCCACTTTTTGTTTTATTATTTTGAAAAACCTTTTAAAATAGTTCAAATAGCCGAACTACATCGACACATTGTGAGCTTGTAGATCAGCTATTTGTTGTGTTTTTCTAAATAGTTAGAGATTCCGCAAAAGTAGGAGACGGTGGAGGAGTAGACTGGCCAATGGCCATCCCCCTATATTTATTTAAAGAAAATAATATCACTATTGTCACTTGTCGAGTGTAGAATTTACTGAATGGTGGTCATGTTTCAATGCAGAAAAATGACCGATGCTCTGCCCTGTACTGTACCTGTTGACCTGACGTACATTTTGGTAGAATTAGTCCCTGTCCCTGTCCACATGTCCCCTGGTGTTGTAGTTTGAATCCATCTCTCATCCATGTACATTCTCCCCCCAAAACATCCCTAAAGGAGCTCTTCACTTCACTACCTCTATCTTTTACCCTCATTTAATATTCCAGTATCTATGAATAAGTATACGTTTGATCTTCCGGGATGTGGGTAATCCACCAAATAGCCTACCCACAGAGAACATCCAAAGTCCAGGGTATAATATGTCCATGTGCTAGAAAAAGGTTTAGAGAAGACCGACCCTTCATTGCTGTATGTATTTGCATTTTTTGACAGACAACTCATTCTGGATGGCCAGTGGGATGAGGTGCTGCAATTCATCCAGCCACTGGAAAGCATGGACAAGTTTGACAAGAAGAGGTGAGCTTGTTTTGTGTCTGGTACAACAGTTTCTTCAGCATTATACAGTATTCACTGTGGTTTGCCGTTGTCTGTCTGTTTCATGTTTGTTGTTGAGTTGAGATGATTTAACAGGGACTGCCCATAAGTCCGAAGGTTCATTAGTCCGAAGGTTCATTAGTCCGAATTTAGTTAGGGTTACTGAGGTTAGGGTAAGAGTTACTGTAGGCATAGTATTCTTAACAAATTCGGACTAATGAACCTTCGGACCAATGCCATGGCACCGATTTAACTACTAAAGCCCCAATTTATACTTTGTCATATTATGATGATTGCCTAACCAGAGAGCAGATCTGTGCCAAGTCTTTGTCTTCTAGCGACGCTGGCGTGTCATTCTGTCAGTGTCTCTTACTGACTAGGGATCAGCTGACAGCAATGACAGGATCCCAGCGGACTAGGCGCTTGTCATAGAATGCTGGCAGACTGTGTGTGTGGTAGAGCTGAGTGAGTCTGTTGAAAGTATACAGGAATGATAACATTACAGTGTCTTCTTTTAACTACTCTCCGAACAGTCAAAAATAGAGCCCGACTGATGCCATATTTTTGGACCGATGCCGACGTTTGCCGATGGAGAGTGCTAGACCACCGATTGCTGATGTTTAACCGATGTTTTGTAATAATATAAAATAATAATAAATAGCCTAAATAGCCAAAAACCTCTTAACTTCAAAACTTTTTTCCTTTTTTTAACCAATGGTCCGGGGACCACCAGTGGTCCTTGAGGGGTTTCCAGGTAGTCCCCAGCTAAATGATGGAGATTTGGTAACCAAATGAACCCTTATAAGATCTTTAACTCATAAGTGTAAAATGAAACCAAATGGATCAACGACGGGGCAAACACAATATAAGTTTTGGGTCTGAGTGGCTAAATGTCATCAAATGGTGGTCTAATGTTAATTATAAAAATGACCGATACATCGGGGAGATAATGACCGATGCCGACATCGGGGTCGAAAAACGTCCGATACATCTGTTCGACCGATACATCGGTCTGGCTCTAGTCAAAAACAGTCTATAGTATATTATAGACATTTGTTATCTACAGGTATTTAAACAATATATAATGTCAATTAATAATATAATATGTGTGTGTGTATATATATATATATATATATATATATATATATATATATATATATCCTCATGCATTAGGTAGATGAGATACTGACCACTAGATGGAAGCAGGGAGTGTTAAGGGTGACGCAGCCATGACGTAACCTCTCTTGCCTATTTTAACCCTCGCGCCTTGTTTTCAGTTCATCGTTGATTTTTCTACAATTATTGGTTTTCTAAATTTCAGTGTTTTAAGAGATCTTAGAGAGATCTTAACCAAATCCATCCTTGTTGTAGGCCTACCCTCGCCCGGTCTTCATTCCAGTCATTGTACACCTGAGGCAGCGTACCCGTTGTGATCCTTAACAGGACGATCAGAGCCACAATGGCCCCTAAACCGGAGGGGACCCCTATCCCACTGGATTCCCAACTTGCGGCAATAGAGGCCCGCCTCGCTTGCCTTGAGAAGTCTTGTAGCGAACGCCTCGCCCGTCTTAACGGTCTCGAGAAGGGTGTCGAGGACCGCTTCGCCCGTCTAGAGAGCTATCTTGGGAAGAGTCATGAGGACCGCCTAGCCCGCGTAGAGAACACCCTCGAAAGATACAGGTCCCTCCTCCTGGAACCCTGTGAACACCTCCTAGAATCCTTCTCTCTGGAAGGCTCCGGAGGTGGAGCTTCGAAGGCTCCGGCGGAGCTCCACCGACCTTCCCGTAAGGATGGCTCTGATCCTTAACGGGGACCGTGTCAAAGCAATTCATGTTTTCGGAAAACATTTCTTTGAGCGGTGCTAACCGCTCCTACATCTGGCTTTGGCTGTTTGTACGTACAATATGTATGTCCGGCAAAGCTTGTCATTGGCCATGCTCCGTGGGACACTTGTGTGTGATTTATTTATTTTTTTGTCTTAGAGCACGGTCACACCGCACAAATGTTCTACCTACGAGAGTGGATTCTGGCGCTGCATTTCAATTGGAATGGAGTGTTTTTGAAGCGGTGAAAGCCGCTTCCAAGGAGTGGCTATTTCAGTCCAGAATGAACAGGTTTTATCTGTCCGTAAATGTGTGTCCCCCATGTCTATATATGGTCATTTCAGTCCAGAATGAACAGGATTTATCTGTCCGTAAATGTGTGTCCCATGTGTGTCCCCCATGTCCATATATGGTCATTTCAGTCCAGAATTAACAGGTTTTATCTGTCCCGTACGTCCAGAATATGTGTGTAGTGTCCGTCCCGGTGATTAAAAATGTCCAATGAGACCATAGTTTGAGGATTGGTCAAGCTTCACATGACAATCCAGCCCTCCAGATAAAATCATTCATTCATTCAGAATTCTGAATTCAGAAAAAACCTCTAGACAACTTTATACTCAGATTCACCGCTTCACTTCGAACCGAGGTTTGACTTTTTTTTTATTGGTTTAATTCTTTTTAATGTATGAAAAATGAAATATGGTAAAAAAAGGAACCTGGAGAACAAATGTGAATTTATATTATTAGGTATTATTATATCTTACCATTTATATTATTATAACGGTATTCAGTTCCCAGTGGATTCCTCAAGGCCACTAAACTGCTCCTCAAGGCTAGTCCACAATTTGCAAGCTGGTATAAAAGGACTGTGTCATTTCTTGTTTTTTGAGCGGTGGTAAACCGCTCCATAGAGTGGCTGTGTGTGTGTCTGTAGCCTGTACTCCTCAGCGTGTTGCCATAGCAGTGTGTGTGTGTCTGTAGCCTGTACATCCTAGACTTATATCCTATAGTCTGAGGATGTTATGCAAGCACGACCACCGCTCACTTCACATTGGGTGTGATTTTTTCATAACAGGCAATCTTGTCCTTTCTTCCAACCCGACCACGGCTTCAAACCGGAGCGATATGGTTATATTGTTAATCAGCTTATTTCACCAGTATGGGATAAAAGAACACAGACTATTTTAAGGTAAAATAACCTTACAGGCCCAACAAATCATTTAAAATTGTATAGTTTGTTTTTGAATCACTGCACTGCCTTGATGTACCTTCCTCCATTTCTGACCTACTGAACCCTTTACACTCCTCCCTGTTATCTTGGACCAACAGACCAGCTATTGCTTAAGGTCCCCATGTAGGACAAGGCGTGTAACAGGGAGAGCATTTGCCGCATTGGGCTCCATATTTGTGGAAGAAACTCCCATTGGAAGTTGGACAGGCTTCACAGTGGCCACTATTATAATAAAGACTAATTTGGATAAAAATGGATTTTAACTTGAGGAAGATTATATTAAAAAAGTCAAAATAATTATGTATTCTATGTGATTGTTAAAGGGATAGTTCACCACACAATTTCTGTTTTTCGATTCATTACTCACCCCATGGAGAGTTGAATTCATTTTTATTTTATTTGTATTTATTTTTTGCATTCCTAAGCCAATCATTTGATGACCAGCAGCAGTTTCCTATAAGGAGACACAAAGGAGACTCTTTGTGTTACATTAATTTGCCATTCTTCAGTTGATAGATTCTCACACAAGTTAGCACCAGAGTATGAGGCAGATCATGTATGGATCTGGTAGGGTTTAAGTTTTCAGTTTTTGAACCGCTTCCAATGAGTGGCTTTGTGTGTATCACGCCCATATATGGTCATTTTAGTCCAGAATGAACAGGCTTTTTCAAAAACAGAATGTCCGTTTAATTACCATATATGGTGATCTCAGTCCAGAATGAACAGGGTTTTTCAAAAACACAATGTATGTCACCTCATGTCCATATATGGTCACTCCGGGCCAGAATGAACAGGTTTTTCCTGTCCCGTACGTGCAAAATATCAGTCCAGAATGAATAGGCTTTTTCAAAAAGCAAAATGTGTGTCCCATGTCCATATATGGTCATTTCAGTTCAGAATGAATAGGCTTTATCTGTCCTGTACGTCCAGAATATGTGTGCGGTGTCCCTCCCGGTCAGATGAATGGATACTTTGAGGATTGGTCAAGCTTCACATGATAATTTGGCCTTCAGGTTTTATCTGTCTTGTACATGCAATAGGTCTCACCTATTGCAGCAATGACAAATAGCCGCATAAGAGCAAAAGCAAAGGCACAATAAGAATATACAGATGCTAACAGAATGGTAAAAAGGAGCATTAAGGCAGACAAGAGTACATTGAAAATCTAGCAGAAGTTGAAAAATTTAGTAGGCCACAAAGATAACAGAAACTGAAATAATTATAGAGGGCTAAAACCTATTATACCGGCTGTCATACCGGCTCTCCAGACAATTCTATACTAAGATTCACCGCTTCACTTCGAACCGAGGTTTGATTTTTTTTTAGTCTATTGGCACAATAAAACGTGCAGGTTTGTAATATGATATTTTAAGTGCTTTTAGGTGTTTATGGGGATTTATAAGCACTGCTCTTGAGGATAACTACATAGGCATCATTATCCTTTTGTTGTCAATATATTCTTCCTGTGTATTTGATGTAGAGTATTTACATCATTTTCATTTTCTCCATTGAAAAGATCAGTAACCCATAATGTGCATCGACAATTTGCCTTTATTTAGAGATGATTCATGAGTTCCTAGTAGCGATCAAGCAACTCAAGTTTGTATATTATTGCGACCGTAGGTCGCATTTACTACCAAAACCTCCACAGGCTGTCCGTGAGTGAGTCCGTCAGTCACACGTCACACTCTTGCCCTGCTCATATCTCCGCAACCGTTGCCCCGATCCATGCCAAATTTTGCACACACACTCCTTACCTGCCAAACTACAACCCCCGGAGGGGACCCCCAGATGTCAAAAATGACCAAATGTGCTAAACTGACCAAATGACCACCCCAACGGGGCTGCTCACGGGGAATTCCCGGGGACCACCGACTCCTGGTGCTCCAGAACGGATGCAAAAGTGGTGGCGCCCCCAGTGGAGGACCCCCTACACTGCAGCTCACATAAAATGCCGTAACTCCGGCTAGGAGCGACCGGGACAGCCGGGGCCCGTACCTATTCGTCCGCCTTGGCGGCGCGGAGACCCCACCCCTCATTTCTCACATGGCCCTCTTCTAGCGCCACCATGAGGCCGATTCTTGCAAAACACATTTTTGGACACTGCTCCTACAATTTTTGCCCTAAAATCACGCAAATCGGTACACAGTATGTCTACACTCATCCCATCAACATGAATCTCTCCCATATAGCGCCACCTCCAGGCCGATTTTTAAAAACACATTTTTGGACACTGCTCCTACAGATTTTCCCCTAAAATCACGAAAATCACTACACAGTATGTCTACACTCATGTCATCAACATGGATCAGGAAGATTTTGGCAAAACAAATTTTTGCCCTATTTGTGGAGATAAGTGACCTACGGTCGCTTATCTCCCGATTAGGGAGTCTTACTGGTATCTTCTTTCTATTTTGTTAGTTAGATGTTGTTGGATGAGCACCTTGTTTTCTTGATTAATTTGATCATTGTCCATTTTCTATACCAAAGCACATGGACCTGAAGAATGCTCCTTAATTCTTGCCAGGTCACCATTTAGACATACTATAATTATTCATGACAGCAGCGTTGCACCATTGATAAAATAATAACTTGCGACCATCAGGTCGCAAGTTATTATGAAAATCTTCACCAGCTGTCTGTCGGTCGTTCCGTGCTGAAAATTGGAAATACTCCAGTAAAGTAAAAAATACCTAAACATTGTACTTAACACTTTGAGTGCCAGCCCCCCCTGGCCCCCGTCCCTTACCAGTGCCACCATTAGGTCCCATTCATTTCTGCCCCAATTCCAGGGAATAAATTGGAAATGATCCGATATTCACATCGGAACAAAAATTGGAGATTTGGTAAAAGAGGATTTCTTTTTTTACCAGAAAAACTTTGGAGTGATTTCGATAAGCGGTTTTGGAGATAGGTGCAGCAGAGTGCACACTGCAAAAACCAATGAATAGCCTCAGAAATCTAGATTCTGAGATATTTGAGTTCAAAGAAAAAAAACTTTAGGAAGCCATAGCAACAAATTGGTAAATGGTAACGGAACAAGAGTACCCTTGACAGAAAGAATGTCAAACCAGCTTTCATTCGGTGCAAAAAAAGTTTAAAAAATATTGTACCATCGTCTAGTTTCAAGGGGGCAAAGTGAAAAAGTATGGAATGACTCAGAAGGTGGAAGTTGTCTTACAGTTTGATAGAACTATGCACTGTGAATTCACTGTGTTTTTACCTGGTCTAGAAGGTCAGGAAGACAAAAAGTCAGAAAAGCGATGTCAACCTTTTATTTTATGGCAACATCGAACCCTAACCCTGGTGAGTACCTCACACATCCAGCATGAACATATTTATGTTCAACAATATTTACAAATATTTCAAAAAAAAAAAAAAAAAATCACAAATATGACTTCACAAAAGTAAAATAAAATAAATGTGCAGCAAGTAAAGAATAAATAAAATAATATAAAAGTCAAAATAAAGTACTGTATTCTAAGGCAGGCAGCACAACAATGTCTATTTGTAGTTGGCCACTAGATGGTACTGTTCACCCTGTGTGTGTGTGTGTGTGTGTGTGTGTGTGTGTGTGTGTGTGTGTGTGTGTGTGTGTGTGTGTGTGTGTGTGTGTGTGTGTGTGTGTGTGTGTGTGTGTGTGTGTGTGTGTGTGTGTGTGTGTGTGTGTGTGTGTGTGTGTGTGTGTGTGTGTGTGTGTTCATTGTTCTGGGAAACGAGGAAGAGAAGTCCCAGAAGTTCTTCAGCTCCCATAGAGTGACATTGGTCCAGGAAGCGAACCTACAGTGACCTGACCTGACTCCTCCGCTATTGCTATCTCCGCCATCATACTGTCCTCTGCGTTGTCATTGGTCTGGTTGCAGATCGTCTCCAGCAGCTCATGGCGTAGCAGGGAATGGGTAGACTGTGGGATCCCATCCTTCCTCCATCCAGTCAGACTCCACGGGCCCTGTATATGATAGAAGAAAAAAAAATACTAAATGATACGTCTGTATACGTCTGAAAACAGCAGTTTTCACTAGTCTAAATAATTTCAAATGTATATATGTATATATACGTGGCCACTGAATTCTATGGGCTCTGCTTTGATACAAATCTACAGTAACTATCTGCTGGCAGAGCCTATAGACTGACATAACTACTGTAGATTTGTAGATCGATTTGATAGATTATTATGTCACACACACACACACACACACACAGATTGTATTACTAAACTATCTATCTAGGTATACACACACGCTAAAAAACTAAACTATAAAGAAATGTATTCTTACTGGAAGAAGTTGGTGGAACTTACAGCTACTACAAACCATGGATTGACATCTAGACCTACTGCACATACAGTATTTCAAAGTAGCGTATTTGATAGGGATTATGCACAATAGCGTCTGTCCTGTTGAAATAAGCCATGAATATGTAGCGGCTACATATTCATGGCTTATTTCAACAGGAACCACACTTTATGCATCTCAAACAGTGGTGTGTTCTAGACGATCACCCACTATTCGTTTGGCCAGGGCAGACGCTATTGTGCATAATCCCTATCAAATACGCTACTTTGAAAGGTTCACGAGGGCAGACGCTATTCATATTTTATTTTTCCTCCATCACGGAGGTATAGAGGCCAGCGGCTGGCGGCGCCCTGCCCGCGAGGGTGTCACAAGTCGGGCAAGTCCGACAGCAGACCCTGTATACATGCGTTACAGGTAGACCACAGCACTGATCTCATATAACATTGAAAGACAGACGTATAGAACAAAGTGAAACGTAGAGAACATAAACTTTGTAACGCTTACCGGGTTCGCAGTGCATCCTACAGGGCGCGGGGAGAAACGGCAGCAATCGGTGCTCTGCCTTCTGGCCGCCATCATACTGTCCTCTGCGTTGTCATTGGTCTGGTTGCAGATTGTCTCCAGCAGCTCATGGCGTAGCAGGGAATGGGTAGACTGTGGGATCCCATCCTTCCTCCATCCAGTCAGACTCCACGGGCCCTGTATATGATAGAAGAAAAAAAAATACTAAATGATACGTCTGTATACGTCTGAAAACAGCAGATCTACAAGCACACAACGCCTCGCACCGCGAGGCGTTGTGTGCTTGTAGATCGGCTGTTTTCACTAGTCTAAATAATTTCAAATGTATATATGTATATATACGTGGCCACTGAATTCTATGGGCTCTGCTTTGATACAAATCTACAGTAACTATCTGCTGGCAGAGCCTATAGACTGACATAACTACTGTAGATTTGTAGATCGATTTGATAGATTATTATGTCACACACACACACACACACACACACACACACACACACACACACACACACAGATTGTATTACTAAACTATCTATCTAGGTATACACACACGCTAAAAAACTAAACTATAAAGAAATGTATTCTTACTGGAAGAAGTTGGTGGAATTTACAGCTACTACAAACCATGGATTGACATCTAGACCTACTGCACATACAGTATTTCAAAGTAGCGTATTTGATAGGGATTATGCACAATAGCGTCTGTCCTGTTGAAATAAGCCATGAATATGTAGCGGCTACATATTCATGGCTTATTTCAACAGGAACCACACTATGCATCTCATACAGTGGTGTGTTCTAGACTCATATTTTATTGTTAGTTACTAGTTAGTGCCTAAAAAGGAGATTGGCTGTTGTTGTAGATCGGCTGTTTTCACTAGTCTAAATAATTTCAAATGATAAATGCAAAACGAGCGGTTTTGGACATAAAAAGTTTTCACTCCCTCCATCACGGAGGTATAGAGGCCGACGCCGAGCGGCGCCATGCCCAGGAGGGTCTCCCAAATCGGGCTTGAGTTGTGGAGGGTGGTCGCTAGTGCTTTGGAGGTTCCAGGGCGAGCGCCCCCACCCCGGGGCTCGCGATCAAACCTTTTGGGAACCACTGTTCTATACTAGGCTGTGATGTGATGTCCTTGGCTCATTATCGCCAAAATAAACAATGTTCTAACGTGAGTGGCACGTAGTATGCAGTGAAGAATATAGCCTAAAATCAGCGTTTCTGAATGTCGACTTTACAATGAAATGGATGCTTCTCTCGTTTGGGTCGGGACCCATTTGTGAGTCGCGGAGACAGTTTTATGGTTTATGGGCCATATATTTCATACATTTTGATACATTATAGAGCACTTATCTCATATAACATTGAAAGACAGACGTATAACAAAGTGAAACGTAGAGAACATACCGCAGCACAGCTCAGCAGTGCATCCTACAGGGCGCGGGGAGAAACCGTAGCAATCGGTGGTCTGTCCCTGGCAGCATGCATGCCTCGCCGTAGAAGGAGCCCTTCTGGCCGCCAGAACCAAAAACCGATTTTTTACAAAATGGACCCCCCCTCCAACCTAAACAAAGAAACTAGCCCTTCCCCCACTCCTCCTTGCTAAAACCTCTACATTCCGATCTCTCTCTCTATCTCTATCTCTCTAAATAAGTAAGCAATTTACCCCGAGTGAGAGGACATTATGCTCTCATAATGTCCGCAGTGAGGGTGTTATCGGACGAGGCGCAGCCGAGTCCGATAACACACTCACTCAGGACATTATGAGAGCATAATGTCCGACCCCGAGTGGTAAATAGCTTTTCTACCACTTTTTCCCGTATACATGAAAGAAAACACATAGTTGTAACTTGCAAGGATCTTAAGTTACAATCATTATTGCCTATAAAACTTCCGCGAGACAGCAGATAGTTCCACCAACAACATCTTCTACTCACCAACAGATGGCGCCAACTCCATACTAATCCATGCGTCTAGCTTACAGCTAAGCTAACGTCAGTTAAAAGCACCGTTCCGGCCGTAAATAGAGGCTGTTCGCTTCCAGAAAGGCATAGGTTCAGAGAAAAGGGGCTTTAAAGTTGGCGGATTGCATTGGATCCAAATAAATCGGCGACGATAGTACGCACGTTAGTAAACATAGGACCGCTGCGACCTTCATTTGTTGGTTGGGGGACTACCTCCTGAAGTCCCCGGATGTACACTGAGGCGCATTGATCTCGGACACACAACTTTGCGGCAGTTGTCCTCTCATAACCTCCGGAATTTAGCCAATCAGAATCCAGTATTTGAACACGTGACTCGAAAAAGTGGTAGAATACTAAATCTAATGATTTTATAACTAAATTCTCTGCTTCTGATTCTCGCTCTTTCTCTCAATATATCTATCTCTCCCTCTGATTGCTGTGTGTCCAGTGACTGTGTTGTGTATATAATGGGCCTCTAGAGTCTAGACCCTTGTTTCTGGGGGGAACCGGCCAACCGGAGTGCTCGAATTTGGTCACATGACGTGTGACTTCACAATCCCATAGCCCAGAGGGCCCTGTCTGTGCTGAGGGCAAGATCAGACTGTGTGCTACTGTAATATGAAAAAAAAGCATCGGACGTCATATGACGCCAATATTAATTTCTGGCATCATTGCCAAGGTCGTGTCGGACGTCATATGACGCCCTGGCACTGAAAGTGTTAAGTGCAGTACTTGAGTAAATGTACTTAGTTACTTTTCACCACTGGTAACTCTAAATAAGGGTGCCTAACTTGATGCGAGCCCCAGGCAGCAGATTGAGGGGTTTTCATGGACTATGGCTGTGGAATGTACTTGAGCTACTTGTTTATTACTGCCCTCCTTTACCTGAAAACAGCTCCTTCAACAGATGACATAATGCCAGGTGCCATGTTTTTGCTCTTTCCCTTCATCATTTGTCACTGCATGCGGTCACTCGCATGCCATCAAGAGTTTCATTGTCTGACAATACCTTATACATTAATCTTTTGTCATTTACAGGGATTTAAGGATTTAAGGCAGATATTATTTAAGAAGGGTCCCATCAGGCACACTCTAAGCAATAATGAAGTTAAAAAAGACTTTAATGGGTTGACAGGGTCCTATTGGGGACTGTCAACGCAGGTTCACGTTCTCTTATATTCCCTGTGCTTTGACCAAGGGGACTAATCAGATGTTCATCACAATTTGAGGCTCTGCAACAAACACTGCAATACAAGAAAGTGAATGGACATTCTTTTTTTTTTTACAATGCACACATACAGTATAGCCTACACATAGCATTTATGAAATACAAAAAGAAATAATTATGGTGATATAGAAAGAATGTGTTAGGGACATAACAGGGATATCAAAGAAATTATGGAATATGTGTACAACAAATACTATATTCAAATAACTCACTCACTGTGCAGTAATGAGTTCTTTTCACAGTGAAAGTTAAATGTTCGTTAACACAGCACATTAAACAGGGATATGAAAATAACACCAATGTCCACAAGATTGCTTGCAGTTATAATAAAAATCAAACCTCGGTTCGAAGTGAAGCGGTGAACTTTTATTCTATGTGTTCCAGAGTTATGAACTCTGGAACACATGGATACATTATTTATTCTGAATGAATGAATGAATGTTTTTATCTGGAGGGCCGAATTGTCATGTGAAGCTTGACCAATCCTCAAAGTATCCAATCATCAGGACACTACACACATATTCTGGACGTACGGGACAGATAAAACCTGTTCATTCTGGACTGAAATGACCATATGACATGAGGTGACACACATTTTGTTTTTGATGAAACCTGTTCATTCTGGACTGAAATGACCATATATGGACATGGGACAC
The DNA here is from genome assembly GCF_963921795.1 of Nannobrachium achirus. Lineage (NCBI taxonomy): Eukaryota > Metazoa > Chordata > Actinopteri > Myctophiformes > Myctophidae > Nannobrachium > Nannobrachium achirus. Next base: position 44,067,498 of record NC_137810.1, read on the forward strand.
ACATTTTGTTTTTGATAAAACCTGTTCATTCTGGACTGAAATGACCATATATGGACATGGGACACACAAAGCCACTCCTTGGAAGCGGCTTTCACCGCTTCAAAAATATATATTTATTATAAACTTCGTTACAGTATAATTCAGTATATGTTTTCAGTTAGTCGACATAGAATAACGCGTAAACGGTACAAGCCATAGTAGGCCTACTGTAGGATATCATAGTGTAGGGTTCAGAGCCTTTGTCGAAAGCCCCACTACGATATCTGACTTCTCACTTAAGAAAACCACTGTTCCACACAGTTTGCAAAACGTAAAGCATAAAAATAAAGCAATTAAAATAAAACCAGGGGCGGTACAGCACAGTCATAAACAGAACTAAGGTAGGAAAGAGAAATCGCCCGTTCAAGTTAGCTTTCGAGGGAGAGAGAAAAGACAAATGGAACAGGAGAGAGGATAGAAGAAGGGAAAATACAGTCTACGCTAAAATGTCTAAAATGTGATCACAGCTGAGAAATACTCAGAGAGGAATATGTTAATATTGATTTTAAATGCGGTTGTTGTATGCCTAAATTTTCAGTCTCACCTTTGGATGGTGAAAGACACAAAACCGAATGTCATTGACAAAGGTATAAACAAAGAGAACGTTTACAAAAAAAGGAAAAATTGTTCAATATTGAGTACGGTATTAACTTTGTAGTGGGTTCCACTGGGTTCCGAAGAGTTACACAGTTGGATGGAGGTGGAGACTGGCTAGTGGCTACGTCTGTCCAGTGTCGTGGTCATCGGGAAGCTAAAGTCTGTTGTTCATGAGGCGGCTTATATGCCACACCGTTCACTGTTGAGTTTGGTGGCTTGGATGGGTTCCCCCCCCCTCCCCAATATCATCATGTCTTTAATGTGTACATGTCGTGGGTTTGTCCCCCCCCCCCTTTCCCTCCTTACTTCCTGCCTGGAAACTCAATCTTAGAGGGGTCGTAAGAAGTGCCCAAGAAGTGAGGTGAAAAAGGGAGGTTAAGATTGTTGTATCTTCTGGCCAGTCGTGCATGGTTGGCACAATCGGTGGGGCATGGGCAATGTGTCCTTGATCCTGGGAAACCATCTGGCTGGGTTCAACCCTGGTTCACACTTGTCTTTTGGGTTTGCGACAACAGTTTGTTGATTTATAGGGGAACTGCACTTTTTATGGGGGGGGGGGGGGAATGGTACCTCAACATTCATGTCCAGATTGTCAGATGAGACGTCGTTGAGTCGTATCTAGGGATGGGACGATATGCAATTTTCATATCACGATTATTGTGACGAAAGAAATCGCGATTTACGATATTATCACGATAATCAAAATCCATTATCCTGAGGTGGGAACATTTGCCAAAAAAATAGCCGATCTACAAGCTCACATTGCGACGCGTTGTGAGCTTGTAGATCTGCTATTTTTTGGCAAAGACATTTGATAGAGTGTGAAAAAAGATATGTATGTATGTCAAGTATGTATATTATAAGTACCTTTTAGGTAGGGGGAGTCACAAATGACTTTTGATTCAATCAGAATCAGAATCAGAACCACCAGAATCAGAAGAATCGGAATCAGAATCAGAACCACCAGAATCAGAAGAATCAGAATCAGTATCAGAATCAATATAATATTGGTATCGCTGCGCTAGCAGTGTTTCGAGCTCTGCCCGTATGGCATAGCTGGGTGCCCGATAAACCCCAACGATTTGTACTCGAGTCGGGTTAAACGTACAGGTTTCCTCTTTGCCTGATTTCACCATGCCACAGAAGGCGGGCACATGGGCTGTGTTGTACCCATGTTTGTGCCAGCTTTTCTGTATGGGGTGTTTTTGGCGGGTGATGTTAGTGACACTGCCAGTGTGCACACGCAGCGTAAGAGTCACGCGCTGACTGTCGTGGAGACTTCGTGGGTACGCTAATGCCTTGGTGATGTCACGGCTGAAATAGACTCCGCGTCCCAGCATGCCCTCCCTCTTTGACGTCTGCCGAAAGCCCTGGGCGATGATGTCGCGTGCGCCGCCGACTGTGGTGCCATGGTACCCCACCCACTCTGGCATAGCAAGCCTGGAATGGGAGGTAAAAGGAAAGTGAAAGTGATGAACGTAATGTGAACAGAAGGTCATCATAAACAAGACAGGCATTCTCTGGATAGCTTTTAAAGGAGTAGTTCACCCCCCAAATGACTTTTTTTCTATTGATTAGTCACGCCATGGAGACTAGAGTTCAATAATATTTTTAGTTTTTTGTCGCATTCCTAAGACAAAAATGTGATAACAATAAATGTACACCCATTCGTTCCGGATGGGGACCCGTTTCGAAACGGGTCCCCACCTGGAATCAATGGGGGTAAATTTACTCGAATCAAATTTTTGTCTTAGGAATGTAACAAAAACTAAAAAATATTATTGAACTCTAGTCTCCATGGCATGACTAATCAATAGAAAAAAAGTCATTTTGGGGGTGAACTACTCCTTTAAGCACAGCTCAAAACCATGCTTTTAGCTGATTTCTCAATCCCTGTGCTGTTATTCATGTCTACATTGCTTTGAAGTTTTTAATGTTTTTAGTGTTGTTTTGTAATTTAGCTTTTTTTTCTTTTCTTTTTTTTTATTGTTAATCATGTGTACCATTGCTTTTTTTGCTCTGTAAAGCACTTTGAGCTGCATTTCATGTCATGAAAGGTGCTATACAAATTATGCTGCCCTTGCAACACATTCCCTTTGTGTAGCTAGACAGCTAGATAACAGTTCTGGGATCCTCCAATAAAGAGACAAGGTTTGACTTTTCTTGTATTTACTGAAGTCTCTGAAGATTTTTGTAAAACTGAAACAGTACAGAAAATAGAAACATAATAAAATGAATTAGTATTTAGGTACAAAAATACACTGTAGTGCAAGAAATAGTATACAGTACATACAGTACTATTTGCCTTTAAACTAGTTACAGAAAGTTCCAAACACAGAAAATTGTCACTGCAGCAGGACAAGCTAACATGAAATGCAGAGCACATGTGTATACACACTATCAAACCAAACAATTAAACCAGCTTACACAGGAAAGTTGCAAACATCACACTCTACATGAAATATAATCATTGCACCAATTAACTACAACTAAAAAGTACTTACAGACAAATAATGTCCAAGGCAAAAACGTTTTAAGAAGAACTCTCAGCCGACATGTGTACAGCTCTCTGCTCAATGAGGAAATGCTGGCTCTACTGAGTTTAGTTTCACTTCCGTTTTGCTTTATACTTTTTTAACTCACTACAAGATGGCAGTACAACAATATGAACTGATACAATGAACTTCACTTTTTACCTTGACTTGACATATTAACTTATTAAATGACAGAAATATTTAACCCCTTTTTTAAACTTAGATTTTTAACCAAACTGCCGTGCAAAGGCAGCACACTCCCCGCTTTGGTACAATAACATTGTATCAATACAAATATATCAACCTTAAAGGAATGTCCTTGGACGCAAGTAGCAACATAAGAGTTATTTCATTAAGTCTCCTCTGACAGGAGGACTACGATCTCTGAGGCTGACCTCAAAAACACCTTGACAACTCTGTCCTTCAGAGCTTTGGAGAATGTGTAAGTCTGCATGGATTCAATCAGCTCAGTGTAAGCTGTGGTAGACATGCAGGTAATGTGTACAGCCCAGCAATTGCTGTCTGCACTACCTCTCAAAATATGGAGGCTGGTGTCAAATTCAGCCTTTTGTTTGTCAAGTTCATCCTTTTGCTTCATCACTGAGGCTTTGTCGGAGGCTGTAGCAGCAACCCTCTGGGCCTGGAGAATGTGGAGGCTGGCATCAAGTTGCGTGTAAGAAGCATTGTGGGGCCCGTTTATTTGCTCGTGCGCCGTGTGCACCCCTAAGATGTCTCTTCTTAAGAGTGGGAGGATTGGAGCGTCTGAGTCCACAAGTTAAATCTCCTCTGCAACTGGCTGTAGGTGGGAGTGATGGTGTGCGTTTCCTAGTGAGTGTATTTACATCCTTTCATCAGGAACCATGTCACACTCAATTAGGTTTGGTAGAGGAAGTTGTAAAACCAGTGTCATAGGTGTTTGACTTGGCAACTGCTGCTGTCTTGTACATTGCGCTGGAGTGAAAGGTTGTTGTAGAACAGGAGTTTCCTGGTCTTCCTCCCCGCTTTCACTCTTCTCAGCCTCCTCGTAGGCTGTAGCTTCGGTGGAGGCAGCAGCAGCAGTCCTCTGAGAGTGGAAAATATGGAGGCTGGTGTCAAATTCAGCCTTTTGTTTGTCAAGTTCATCCTTTTGCTTCATCACCGAGGCTTTGTCGGAGGCTGTAGCAGCAACCCTCTGGGCCTGGAGAATGTGGAGGCTGGCATCAAGTTCAGCCTTGTGTACAGACTTCTGTCTGTGAAGTTCAGCCTTTTGAATGTAAAGTTCAGCCTCTAGTAAAGCCTTCTGTTCGTCAAGTTCAGCCTTTTGCCTCATCGCTGCAGCTTGTTTTTCAGCAACTGCCACTTCAGCCTGAGCAGCCTTGGCCAGCGCTTTTAAGTATAGAGACGATATTGAGGATCGTGATGACTTACTGGATGCCACAGATTTAGATTTGACTGACTTGACTGCAGACTTGTGAGTAGACTTGTGAGAAGACATGACGAAATCTGCTTTGGATGCCTCATGCTCCTCCTGCTGTTCATCTTCAGCAACCATTGTGTATCTCTTTGCTGTGTGTGTACTCATGATTGCAGCTGATTATTATCCTGTGTGCTTGAGCCCGCTGTGCTTCTTGTCTTTTTACTACAGTATACTGCCCTTGCAACACGTGCCTACAGTATGTGTAGCTAGACAGCTAGTTAACAGTTCCTGGGATCCTCCAATAAACACACAAGGCTTGACTTTTCTTGCAAATTTACTGAAGTCTCTTTAGGAGTTTGTAAAACTGAAACAATAAGAAAATAGAAATACATACTATTAATTAGTACCAAGGTACAAATATACACTGTAGTGTGAGAAATGGTGTACAGTACATACAGTACTATTTGCATTTAAACTAGTTACAGAATGTTCCAAACACAAATAATTGTCACTGCAGCAGGACAGGCTAGCATGAAATGCAGAACACAAATGCTTACACACTTATCAAACGAAACAATTAAACAAGCTTGCACAGAAAATATTCAAACATCAAGTTTTACATGAAATGCAGTTGTTACACCAATTAACTACAACTTAAATGTACTTACAGACAAATAATGTCCAAGGCAAAAACGTTTTAAGAAGATTCTCAGCAGACCATGTGTACAGCTCACTTGTTTACTGGAGACTAAACACTACACAGTGTATATTTGTACCTTGGTACTAATTCATTGTATGTATTTCTATTTTCTTATTGTTTCAGTTTTACAAACTCCTAAAGAGACTTCAGTAAATTTGCAAGAAAAGTCAAGCCTTGTGTGTTTATTGGAGGATCCCAGGAACTGTTAACTAGCTGTCTAGCTACACATAGGCACGTGTTGCAAGGGCAGTATACAAATCATACAAAAATATATACAAATACAGTTGTTATTATTATGGTAACCATGTTATTGTATGTTACCTTATATTAATGATACAGATAAGTGTCTTGGTACGGTCGGTTAATGTCTGATAGAAAAGTAGAATTAGTGGGCGGTGTGTAGAAGTTGGTCCCTTAAATTGGGAGGGCATCAACTTTGGGGGTTCTTTGAATACCTGTTTTGGTCTGGGATCAATGATAAATGTGACTACGGCTGGTCGAACCGTCCAAATGTCGGCGATTTTCAAACAGTAGAAACGTGAGAAAATGACCTCGATTTAGTTTTTGTGTGTTTTTCGTTTTTCTTTTTTTCCCCAACACAGTTCGATTGTTTATGAAGGTTTTCATTCAAAAAGATAGTTGTTTTTAAGGTAATGAAATGGTTACATCATTATGTTAAACTAGGCTGCTTTTGGAAGGAATTATCTGTGGTTTTGGGGGGCGGAGATGTTAGCGCATTGAGATTTTCACTGGGGTTTCTATTGGTCTAAGGAAAGCATTGTCTCGTATTTCACGCACGCCCATACAGCGTGCTGCATCTGTTTGTATTCTTTGTATTGTAAACACACAGTGACTTCATCTCGCTAATGTTAAAGCTATACTGTGTAAGCTAAACTAGTGGTCAGTAGCGGTATTGCTTTTTTCGGCCGTTTTTCGCCCGGAGTCGCCGCGGACCACCGGAGCAGGGCCGCAAACCACCGGGACCGATACGAATCCGTAGAGGGGTAGAACGTAATTTTCTGACCAGGATTTGGGGAGTAAGAGGTTAAGAATCCTTCACCATCGTAAACACTTGCTGCTGAGGGAGGCTACTTCCTGAAGAGACGGCAGACAGGCTGTGATTGGCCGGTAGTGTATCATGTGTGTATGATCCGCGATGTGATTGGCCAACGTATACACAACGTATACAGATGATGCAGATGATGTAATTTTGCCGCGAAATTCTCCCCCCCTCACGGCTCATAGAAAACATATAAAGAGAAGGCTTTAGAAGCTGAAAATAACGGAGTGGGTGTTCTAAAACTTTAGCGATTTAACAGTTAGGAAAATTTTAAGATTTGTTTTATAAAAAAAGTTACATAGTATAACTTTAACAGAAGACATTGATTTATACATCGTGATCTGAGACGCTCTCGGGTGCACAAAGAAAGACGAGGCGAGCGTTAATGGCTTCTCACCGTTATCGCTTGGCGGTTGATGTTTCGGTCCTAAAGTTAATTAATCGGTACCTGACTTTTAGAATTAAATAAATAACCTGCTGTGAGACTCTGAACTCACTTACTTAGCATTTACCATTACAAATCATTAGTTCAAAAGTGTGTGCTGCTAAACGCAATGTTGCACGTACTGTACTGCTTGTTACTTTAACATTGTGGTAAATAGTAGGCCTAATAACATGACACCAACCAAAGTCCGAGCGAATCCAAAACCCTGTCTGAGATTTTACGCTATAACTAACTGCCAATTTACGTCAATACCTGCGTCACCTTGGTAAATAACAAATGAATGACTGAGAGAAAAAAATATGAGAAAACTGCTCGGATTAAAGTCTTGCGTGCTTACAGTCACCTCTCGCTTGAGCATAAAGTACTCTACCATTGTAAAGTACTCAAACCTTTGCTTATCAGGCAATAGCAGATTTTTTGCTGTCAAGGAAGAAATGTGAAAAGGGCCTTTCCCATTGCCATTCCAGTACATTTTGCTAATTATTTTGCAGGAAACGTTCTGGCACTGTAGTGAAAACCTGGCTTTACATTTCACCAAGAATATTGTTGCCCTAAAATATGTAAGTGAAGGTACAAAGTAGTAAGTAACAATAGTATGACTTGTACATACCTGAAGTTGTATTGGAAGAGAAGTCTTAACAGTGAGAGAGTGTAACTCACAAAAGATTTACTGAAATCTACCGAGTGATAACTGGATGTTCAACCATGACATAACAACATGTAGTTCATTATCTATTTTAAATGAAAAAGGAAAAATGCTCAAATGTTATCTCATCGCCTCCAAAGATGATCTGCTTGGCTCTGCCTGTCTTCCACTTGCTTTAAGTCAAAGAGATTATTATGAACTAGTTTAACAAGTCCGGTGCACCTCGTACCTGACCTAGTCACATAATGAGTTTGTTATAAAAGTCTATATGCACCATTTATGGTGTGAGAATCCAGGTGAATGGTGCACCTAGCACCCGACCTAAAGTATTGCCACATCATCAGGAAGTTATAAAAGTCTAGTTTCATTTTGACTGCTGCACATGATGGTGATGGTTATAAATGTATAAATGCACCATTTATGGTGTGAGAATCCAGGTGAATGGAATAAAAGTCTCGTTTCATTTTGACCCCGCTGCAAATGATGACATATCCTTTTTTTTTAAGCGGTGAAAGCTGCTTCCAAGGAGTGGCTTTGTGTGTCCCGTACATGTCCATATATGGTCATTCCAGTCCAGAATGAACAGGCTTTGTATGTCCCGTACATGTCCTGTGCATGCAGAATTGAGGATTGGTCAAGCTTCACATGACAATTTGGCCCTCCAGATAAAATCATTCAGAATTCAGAATTCATAAAAATATAGAACTAAAGCACATATAGTATAGATCTAGAACACAGAATATATAGATCTAGAACACAGATTTCATAGCTCTAGAACTCGTAGAATAAATTCACCGCTTCACTTCGAACCGAGGTTTGATTTTTTGTTGTTGCATTGACAGAACCGCCCTCATTAGGTAGAATAAAAGTGTGACCTTGCCCTTACTGTTTATTTTGTGTGCAGGTTTCGTTACATCATTCTGAAGCAGAAGTTTCTGGAAGCTCTGTGTGTGAACAACGCAATGTCGGCGGCGGAAGACCCTCAAAATGTGAGTTAACGCAGAAACATTACTCCTAGAAACATGGGCATCACTTTCAATCACGAACGCAATCTCAGAGAGCGCGTATTCGTTATTCAATCTTGCTGTTTATTACCTATAATTTAATTGTTTCTGTCCATCTCTGATCTGACACAATATGTTCATGCTTTTATATCTACTGCAACTTTTAACTGGCTCCAAAACATTTCACCCATCTTAGCATCCCTAACGTGGCTGCCTATCCCTTTTAGAATTATTATTACAATTTCACTCATTACTAGGGCTGTCACGATATGACATTTTACATGACGATTAATTGTCACTCAAATAATTGGCGATTAACGATTTAATTGTGTTTTTGTCATTGACAATTACATTTCTGTTTGGCTTTTAGGCTTTGAAGTTGCACATGGCAGATATGACACAAAACCTAAATACACAAAGAAATTAATGACATATTTGACAACTTACTACTTAAAAAATAACATTGATAGTGGAAATAGCCGATCTACAAGCTCACAACGCGTCGTGATGCGTCGCGTTGTGAGCTTGTAGATCTGCTATTTCCACTATTTCTGACATTTTTCAACATTCACGATTATGACGATTATGACAAAATAATTGCAATAATGTCAAATAATCACGATTAGACGATTATGTAATAATTGTGACAGCCCTACTCATTACATAGAAGGCCAGGTCTTGTCTGGCCGACCTAGTTTCTGAATCTCCCCCTCTGAGAGAACGTTTAGCCTGGGATCCTCAAGCAAGCACTGCTGGTCATTCCAAAAACATAAGGATTCCTGGCTTTAGCAGTTAAGAGAAAAGGCTGCCTTGTTTTATAAAGCTTAATCCTTTCTCATTTTTATTTGTTATGTCTCCTAAGATAGCTAATTTAATTTCTTGTGTAAAGCACTTTTTTAGCAAATTCTATAATAAAAAAATCACACCCATTGTGAAATGAGCAGTGCCTTTCATGAATTAATTTCATTAAGTGCCCCGTGAAGCTTGGCCATTGGCCAATGCCAAGCTCTGCGGGACGGACACACATACACTCAAAGCCAGATGAAGGAGCGGTTAGCATCGCTCGATAATTTATTAGTGTGGTTGCCCGAAGGGCAACGCACTGTAGTTCTGGGGAAACTTTATTTTCACTAGATAAACTTTTCCACTGCTATTGGAAATTGATGGAAACCAGATGCAATTAGAAATAGAAGGAAAAACAAGTGGAATTCAATGGGGGAGTGGTGCTAGCTTGAGGATTGGTCTGGCTTCACATGACGGTTAGCTTGCTGCAGAATATAGTTATGGCAACCGCACTTGCAATTTCCAATTGCATCTTTCTAGTTCTATTACAATGGTATACTCATTTCTTTGTTAAACTAGCAATGGGGCTCTGATGGCCCAGATACAGAGCAGACAGTTGGACTACCACAGTAGGGGTCCACTAAAGTCGGTCAAGTTCAAGATAATCAGTGCGTAGCTGAGTTTTCAATGTCGGAGCAGCAACATTGGGTGAAACGACCAGAGAAATAAAACATACAGTGGTCTTATTTCAACTGTGTATGACATGTGGACAGACGAGTCACAAATATCCTTACTGTATAATATGGATCTAATGCATTATTTGTTGTAAACATGTTTACCGTATATCCGACAGACACCAGAGAGAGTGAGAGAGACTCAGAGAGAGATGCCGTTTGTGTGTATATTGGTGTATATTTGGCTGCTTAGAAAAACCTGATCATCTCAAAAGACGGATAAGAAAAAAAAAAGAAAAATAGACCCATTTTGTTATTACCGGTATGTGAATACCTTTTAAGTAAAACATTTGAGCACTTTTCCCACCACCGCGTTTCTTTCAGCTGGAGCTGAGCATGCAGGAGGCGGTGCGCTGCCTCCACAGCCTGGAGGCCTTCTGTCCCGCCAAGGAGGACTACAGCCAGCTGTGTCTGCTCCTCACGCTGCCCCGCCTCACCCACCACGCCCAGTTCAAGGACTGGAACCCCAGCACCGCGCGCGTCCACTGCTTCGAGGAGGCCTGCGTCATGGTGGCCGAGTTCATCCCGGCCGACCGGAAGCTGAGCGAGGCGGGCTTCCGGGCCAGCGGGAACCGGCTCTTCCAGCTGCTGATTAAGGGCATCCTGTACGAGTGCTGTGTGGAGTTCTGTCAGGTAGGGGCCGCGCCGTGCTCGTGTCTCTTGACGGTTAAATGCGGTCTCGTTGGTCTATAAAGCAGTGGTTCTCAACCTTTTCAGTCAGCGACCCCCAAAATAATCATATTTTAACTGGGGACCCCCCACACCCTGACGAGTACTAAGAGTTGAGGCAATACATTTTGTATAACACGGTTCTATTGTGAAAATAGCAGATCTACATGCTCGCATGGAGATCGGCTATTTTCACAATTTCTGCCTCTAATATTTGACAATTTGGCCAATGTTTAATTTGTCATTTTAGAGGTATTAAAAAGTCCTTAAATTGTCACTTTAGAAATGTGCAGATACCCTCTGTACACCTACACCTTATGTTGGTTTGTTTACTGTTGAGAGAGAAAACAATGTTGCACTTTAAGGTAACCCCCCCCAAAATAATTTTGGTCCCGACCCACAGGTTGAGAACCACTGGTCTAAAGCTAAAGGGGTCTTCAACAGGGTGTCCGGGACCCCTAGGAGGTCTTCGGAGTTACTGCAGGGTGGCCGCCAAATCTTTGTGTGATAGGATTTTTTTTTTTACACCACTTGAATCCTAGCATCCCTATTATGAGGAGAACTTTGGTCAAAGATAGCAGATCTACACGGTGGAGCAGATCCACACCTCTCTCATACAGGACCTTCTAGCCTCACAGCTAGAAGGTCCTGGGTTCGATTCCCACCAGGGCCGTTGGGGGCGTTCTCTCATCAGTGTCCAAAAGGGCCTTTCTGTGTGGAGTTTGCCTGTTCTCCCCGTGTCCCTTAGGGTAGGTACCCTCACAAAAAACATGCAGTAATCCTGGTCTCTATACTGCCTCCCCTGGCCAGCCAGGGGTGCCTGATGGAGGGGAAAGGAACTGGTTGGAATAATGCGCGCTACGTCCAACTGGTGAAAATCCCCCCGGTCAGGTGAAAAGAAGCGGCTTGGACTCCTCATGCATGGAAGGAAGCATGAGGTATTTTTTACAGTCCGTTGCTCTACATTAGACAATTGACACTGGGTGAAAAAAATGTGTTCCAAAAATCATAGGATAAAAATGTAAAAAGAAAAAAATGCAGATCTACAACCATGTAGATCAACTATTTTCGGCAAAAAGGTTTGGTGTAGAGGGGAAAAAAGAGCAGACCAAGTGCAGAAAGGTCAAGTTGACTAATTATTTTGAAGGTCTACAGTAAGTGGCAAAATGTCTAGTCTAAAGTTTAATCTGCACGCAATTTTAGACAGTATATAATCTCTCTCTCATAAAACTGACTCTTTACTCTGATTGCTCACCCCGCGGCGTCCAGAGCAAAGCGACTGGCGAGGAGATCACGGAGGGCGAGGTGTTGCTGGGAGTGGACGTGCTGTGCGGGAACGGCTGTGACGAGCTGGACCTGTCCCTGCTGTCCTGGCTGCAGAACCTGTCCCCTGGCGCCTTCTCCTGCGCCTTCCAGCAGAAGACCCTCAGCATCCATGTGGACCGGCTGGTCAAGCCCTCCAAGGCCGGCCACGCTGACCTCCTCTCCCCCCTGATCAACCGCCTGTCCCCCTGCGCGTCCTCGCCTCTCCGCCGCCGGCCCCTGTCGGCCGACACGTACATGTCCAGGTCAGGGTTAAACTAAATAAATAACACACTAGAGCAGTGTTTCTCAAGGTCTCCCCTTAACTCTGACAGTGAGTGTACAAATGGAAACGAATGAACCCTAACGGGTTTCATTTGTACACTGTCAGAGTTATAGACTTGTATGGCTCAATTTAGACCCCTAAAGGAACCCACAGAGTCCCTGGAATCCACTTTGAAAACCACTACACTAGAGGGAAATAACAAACATAAAGATATTCTATTTAATAAAACTGAGGCTTTACAACAAAAAAGGAAATCTATATTGTGTTTTAAAAAACAAACTAAAACTAAATTATACTAGAAAGGTTCAATCAAAAAAAAAGTAGGAAAAAAGAGAGGTTCAATCCAGGGAAATTGCAAGTGTGGTTGCATTGTCTACTGTTCCTGATTAATTCCGTCTTAGCATTTCTATTACATAGTGTGATGTCACGTGAAGCATGACCAATGCCGTCTGATTGGACATTATATTGTCCATTGACCTCAATGGACTTTGGGGGTTACAGAATAGTTAATCTCTCAAGAACAGATTCTCTGAAAAGGAACAAAACAGAGAGGGCGCTGTTTTTCCCTTTTCTTTGACGATGGCTAGCCAGATTGCAGAAAAGTTAACAGAAAAAAGGTTTACCCTAGGTGAAATAAAACTTCAAAAGCCCATTGACTTCTGTTATGAGAAAGGATTTTTTTTTTTTTTCAAATGCTTCCTCCTCAGTCTGTTGGTGAAGTGTAGAGATTCTGGTTTTCATCAGAATATCTAAATGATTGAAGCTATTATGTGGCGTGGACACAGTGGTGCTTCTTCAGGCTACTTAACGCACTGAAACGCTTGTTGCACTGTTTACACACAAAGCGTTTTTCTCCGGTGTGAATACGCTGATGTGCCCTCAGAGACCCCAACTCACTGAAACCCTTGTTACACTGTTTACACACAAAGGGTTTTTCTCCAGTGTGGATACGATGATGGACCTTCAGAGACCACAAGTCACTGAAACCCTTGTAACACTGTTTACACGCAAAGGGTTTTTCTCCAGTGTGGATGCGCTGATGAACTGTCAGAGTCCCTAACTGACTGAAAACCTTGTTACACTGTTTACAGACGAAGGGCTTTTCTCCACTGTGGAGACGCTGGTGTGTGTTCAGGTGACTTAACTGACTGAAACTCTTGTCACACTCTTTACAGTGAAAGGGCTTTTCTCCATTGTGGACATGCTGATGTCTCTTCAGGTTACCAGAGTTACTGAAACTCTTGTCACACTCTTTACAGTGAAAAGGTTTTTCTCCAGTGTGGACACGCTGGTGTCTCTTTAGGTTATCTGGCTTACTGAAACTCTTGTCACACTGTTTACACTGGAAAGGTCTTTCTACAGTGTGGACACGCCGGACATGCTGTGTCGGTAACTCAGTGAAACTTTTATTACATTTGGGGTTTTCTTTCCTGTGTAAGCCATCAACTGTTTCTTTACTTCTCCTGGCTGAGTTGACGTCCTCGCAAGATCTTGTTTGGTCTGTGTCTCCTTGTTGCTGGCTGGTTACACATCTGGTGACTTTCCGACAGGAAGATGAGAGGAGCTGTCCATTGCTCATCATTTGACAGGGGTTGTTGTGGTTCCTCTTCATGTTTTCATGGAGGGTGACCCGAGACGTGAAGGCGTATGGACACTCATAAAAGGACACCTGTGTCTTGGAAGATTGGTCCATGGACACCGCTGCTACTTGGACTAAATTGGAAGGCGTTTCTTTGTCTCTTGCGAGCAGGAAAGATTTGTTTTTTCTCCTCCTCTAGTTAGATCCCAGCCTATCTAACTCTCACAATAGACTCCGTCTGTAAAGTATCCCTGTTGGTCGTACTAAATGTGATGTTTAGAAACTGCGTCACACATATATTCAGCTTGACCAGAGCTCTGGTCTGATGTCACAACACAAAATGTTGACATCATCCCTAATAACACCGATTTGCACACCTGACGGTTGCAATTCATCCTTCAGTGTATTTAATCATTGAATCAAGTTGATGACCAAACCTGGAAGTAAAGGCAGCTGGCAGTCTCAAAAATGTTTTGAAGAAAAATCACACCTAGTGTGAAGTGAGCGGTGCTATTTATGAGCTAATTTCATTAAGCGCTCCGCAAAGCTTGGCCAATGTGACCCTGGGCATACAGACACCAATTGACCAATCACAGTTCGGACAGACACTGGACAAACGGACCAAACCAGATGTAGGAGCAGTTAGCACTGCTCAAAAATGGACAAGAACAATAATCCTCCTTTTCAGTTGTGTAAATAAAGTCTTATTTGTGGGCTCGCCTGAAAGGCGAGAACACTATGTTATCTTCATTATTTATTTACAGAGTTCCGTCGCAGACAGTACAAAGGCAGGGCCCTTAGCCAATGAGGTGCAATTGAGTTGCGGAAAAACATCTGGGAGTGGTGGTAGTTGGAGTATTGGTTGAGCTTCACATGACAGTTAGCACGCTGCAGAATATAGTCACGTTGGCAACCAAACCTGCAATCGGTTATATTCTTGATGCAGAAAACTACAGCTAGCTGGAGTATTTATTTATCTATTAACTCATTGAGTGCCTATCCCGAATTAGTTCGGGATATATGATCGTATCACAGGGTGCCTATCCCGAACAAGTTCGGGATATAAAAAAAAAAAAAAAAAAAACTTTTTTTTTTTTTTGAAAATTTTTTTTTTGAATTTTTTTTTTTTTTTTTTGGACCCCATCAAATCTGGTGAACATGATTTCAATCGCGATTTTGCATGTTCCACCCCCATACAACCCCATCTAACATACAGGGCAGCCATTTTTGTTTACATTACATGTAAAACATAAGGGCGATTATCTCAAGAATGCCTGAACGGATTTCCAATCGGATTTTTTTGTTTGAAAGCTGTGAACAAACTGCACAAATCCACTCTGGATTGCATTGGATTTTTCAGAGCTCATTCTTCTCTGTTTTTTTCCCATGCATGAGGTGTGCAAGGTTTAATCATGGCTAAGTTGACGAAAATAAGGCTTCTAAAATGCTTGGTAGCCAATAGCTAACTTCAAGCTAACTTCATCCTCTTCCTGTACATGCAGTCATGCACAAAGGAAAGTGTTCAGGCAAGTCATGGCTGCAGGGCTTCTGCATATACCAGCATATCTCTATGGGATTTTCTCTGGCCACTGGGCGCCCTCTAGTGGTGAAAGGGGTGGCACTAAATGAGTTAAGTTCTCCCCAAGAGTACAAAAGTCCCATATATGACCATATACCAGTAAGACTCCCTAATCGGGAGATAAGCGACCGTAGGTCACTTATCTCCACAAATAGAGCAAAAATTTGTTTTTCCAAAATCTTCCTGAGCATGTTGATGACATGAGTGTAGACATACTGTGTAGTGATTTTCGTGATTTTAGGGCAAAATCTGAATCGGCCTCATGGTGGCGCTAGAGGGCCATGTGAGAAATGAGGGGTGGGGTCTCCGCGCCGCCAAGGCGGACGAATAGGTACCGGCCCCGGCTCTCCCGGTCGCTCCTAGCCCGAGTTACGGCATTTTATGTGAGCTGCAGTGGCAGGGGGTCCTCCACTGGGGGCGCCACCACTTTTGCATCCGTTCTGGAGCACCAGGAGTGGGTGGTCCCCGGGAATGCCCCGTGAGCAGCCCCGTTGGGGTGGTCATTTGGTAATTTTTGCACATGTGCTCATTTTTTACACTTGGGGGTCCCCGAGGGAGCTGGGGGCCCCTGGAGCTCCGGGGGAGTATTTATTTATCTATTAAGTTCTCCCCAAGAGTACAAAAGTCCCATATATGACCATATACCAGTAAGACTCCCTAATCGGGAGATAAGCGACCGTAGGTCACTTATCTCCACAAATAGAGCAAAAATTTGTTTTTCCAAAATCTTCCTGAGCATGTTGATGACATGAGTGTAGACATACTGTGTAGTGATTTTCGTGATTTTAGGGCAAAATCTGAATCGGCCTCATGGTGGCGCTAGAGGGCCATGTGAGAAATGAGGGGTGGGGTCTCCGCGCCGCCAAGGCGGACGAATAGGTACCGGCCCCGGCTCTCCCGGTCGCTCCTAGCCCGAGTTACGGCATTTTATGTGAGCTGCAGTGGCAGGGGGTCCTCCACTGGGGGCGCCACCACTTTTGCATCCGTTCTGGAGCACCAGGAGTGGGTGGTCCCCGGGAATGCCCCGTGAGCAGCCCCGTTGGGGTGGTCATTTGGTAATTTTTGCACATGTGCTCATTTTTTACACTTGGGGGTCCCCGAGGGAGCTGGGGGTCCCTGGAGCTCCGGGGGTCCTTGGAGGTTGTAGTTTGGCAGGTAAGGAGTGTGTGTGCAAAATCTGGCATGGATCGGGGCAACGGTTGCGGAGATATGAGCAGGGCAAAAGTGTGACGTGTGACGTGTGTGACGGACGGACGGACGGACGGACGGACAGACGGACACCTCGAGCAGCTTTCTGTAGTAAGTGCGACCTACGGTCGCAATTACATCACTGCTTTGTGTTTGTGTATGACATCAGACATTGTACTGCCTTTGTACTGTCGCAGACAGTACAAAGGCAGGGCCCTTAGCCAATGAGGTGCAATTGGCGGAAAAACATCTGGGAGTGGTGTTAGCTGGAGTATTGGTTTAGCTTCACGTGACAGTTAGCACGCTGTAGAATATAGTCACGAGCGAGCCCACACTGTTTCGTAGGAACAGTATTTCTAGTTGTTAATTAAAGTAGTCGAAGCCTATCTAGCTTGATGCATAGCGGAAATGGACATTAAAATTAAAACAACATATATAATTGATATATAAAAGATTTGTTTTGGGGCTTTTATGCCTTTATTGATATTTATTGATAGGACAGTAGACTGACAGGAAACAGGAAGAGAGATGGGGAGTGACACAAGGCCTGAATGGTCAGGGCCAACTGGTGGACAACTCCATTGAAGTATAGAGATTACGGTTTTCATCAGAATATCTCATTGATTGAAGCTATTACTGTATGTGGTGTGGACACAGTGGTGCCTCTTCAGTGACGATAACTCACTGAAACCCTTGTCACAATGTTTACACTGGAAGCGCTTTTCTCCAGTATGGACACGCTGGTTGTCTTCAGGTTACTTAACACACTGAAACTCTTGTCACCCTGTTTACAAACAGTGGAGACGCTGGTGTGTGTTCAGGGGAACTTGCACGATCTTGGTTGGCCTGTGTCTCCTAGAAAGATGCCATTCTGGGAAATTGCAAGTGTGGTTGCCGTTTTGGCATTTTCCCATTCAAGTCAATGTGGAAAATTAATTAACTTATAATTTATCTCAACAACAACATATCTCTAAGCAAAATGCAAGCCATATCTTGGACAATATAATGTCCAATCAGACAGGATTGGTCATGTTTCACTTGACATCAATATAAACGTTAAGACAGAATTCATTTCCCAGTGGATTCCTCGCGACTCGCCTCAGTGCAACCATGTAGCATGGATAATGCATTCATTATTTCATTATTCAGTATTTCATGTATCATTTTCATTTGGCACATTCCTCATTATTGTGTTGTATTAATCTGTGCCCTTTTTGTATTGACACATTAGTTCCTACCTGCCTAGGTGCATAGGGGGACAGGTAAAAGGGTTACTCAGTTCAGTGTTGTTGGTTAACCACATGTGTTTCAAGTACGGCTGCTGTGTTGGTTCAGGCTGAATAAAGAAGATATTATTGTTCCTACAATTGTAGCCCGCTTATTCCCACCATCCTAGAAGGACTGGAGAACGCTACCTATTGGATAAAAAGGGGTTACAGACTGGTGGCAGCGGTGTTTCTTCATTTTCGGCTGTAAACCAAAGGCATTCAACGACGTCGGCTGAAAAGGTGCTGCAGTCCCCGGTGCGCCCCGTGAGTTGTTGCATAAACTGTTTAACGACTGGAATTGCACAAAGGACAAGCGGACCGAGTTTTTCGCCGAGTTGGACAGTACTTTTCATAGTTTTCAACATGTCACAGAACGGAGAAGACGAGATTGTGGAAGTGCAGGAAGAGGAAGAAGAGGATGAAGATGATGATGATAATAGCGCGGGCGGCGCGACCCGGCGGCGGGAGACAACAAAGACTGTGGTTCACTATAGGGTGGAATTACCACCATCTTTCCATGGAGATGGTAAGGACAAGGAAAGTTTTTCTCTATGGAAAGCTCGTTTGGAGCTTGCAGTTAAAGCCTGTGCAGATGGACAGAACCTGAATATTGCCACAATACTGCCTACCCGCCTCAGTGGAGATGCACTGGCATATTGGCTGTCATTAAAACCTGACGTGCAACAGAACTATGAACAATGTACAGCTAAGCTAAATGATGTTTTTGGGAGGAAGGAATTTTTGCTTCACTTCCAAACTTTTGTCAATGCCAGGCAGCGTTTGCCAAAGGAACCCTTGGAGGTTTATGCTGCAGAAATAACAAGGCTAGTGCTGGAGGCATTCCCTGACTATGGTGAGCCAGCTATTAAAATGGAACGCTTCAGGAGATTCATCGCTGGTTTGGAACCCCTTCTCCAATCTAAATGTCATGAACATGGAGCAGCTACACTGGAGGAGGCTCTGTCCATTGCATGTAAGTGGGAACGTGCACAGGAAGCTTTGAAACTCCTACCTCCTCCTGCTTCTTCACATGCTACTGCACGGTGTGTTGCCTCAGAACCACATGGTGAGCCACTTTCAGCTATGGTTTCCGCTGTCCGTGATACGACTCCTTCTGACACATCTGCTGGTCTTATTGATGTTGTCAGACAGCTCTCAAAGGATGTTCATGCACTCAGGCTTGAAGTTAAGCAGCTGGGACAGGATCGTGGCCACTCTGCTAGTCGTCGTGCTCAACATGCTGATTTCTCCACACATAAGTATGACCCTCCAGGTGGGCTGAGGGGTGAGCGAGGCAGAGACAGATATCGCCGCTCTCCATCTGTGTCTCCTGACCGTGCTGCCTACTCCTCTACGCCTTACCATCAACGTTCCAGCAGGTCGTACAATGATCATCCCCACTCCAGATACTCACCTGACCGCCGCGACAGGCGCTACTCTCCTAGTCCTCCTCCCCCACATCACCGCAACCATCCTTCTGCCAGCAGTCAGGATCGCTTTAGGCGCTACAGCCCGGACAGACATCGCTTTCCTGACCACTCAAACACCACATACACACGCCAAAGTGACCACTACGGACATGACCCTTACTATGCCACGCATGAGTCAGCTAGGCCCAGGAATGACTCACGCCAGGCTCATTCTGCAAGGGGTCGACACCCATCACCCAGGGAGGGGAGTCATCATGTCAGCTTCGATACAGACCCCTATGAGCAGGGAAACGACTGGTAGCAGGTGCTGAGGGCCACGTGTCTGCTGCTACTGTTGATGAGGCCCCACCACAGGTGCTGTCACCTTCACACAAAACACCTACACGATATGTAATGTCTGTAGTTGAGAACATCGCCATGAAAGTCTACTTAGATACAGGCTCTGATATATCATTGATTAGTGAAGCCTTCAGAATGTCTGTTCCATCTCTGAGAACAAAACCTATGCAATACTCCGAGCTGTTTCCTAGGGCAGTGACAGGTGACTATTTAGACAGCCTAGGCACACTTCCTATTACTATCAGGTTAGGTAATGAGGTTTTTACCCACACTGTTCAAGTGGTTAGAAATGTTACACAACCAATTATCCTAGGCTGGGACTTTCTACTTGCACATCATGCAGCTGTGGATTTGAGGGAAGGTATTCTTAGAGTAGGAAGCCATACTAGTGTCCCTCTTCTGTGTGCTACTGAGACTGCCCCTCTGAGCTGCAACGCCGTCACTTTATCCTCTGTTGTTGTTCCTGCCATGTCACAGATGACAGTTTTAGCTAAACTGCAGGCCCCTGTAGGTATGTTGGATCCTGAAGCCGAGTACACAGGTGTCTTAGAGCCAGGTCCACCTGGTTTTCAGGGTCTGTTGGCGGCACGTACTCTTGCTCCTGTGCAGGCAGGGCTGACTCACATTAGAGTAATGAACCCGACTAATAATGACCTTCATGTACCAACACTAGGCTGGGAGACTTCCACTCCCTAGGTGGAGATAGGGAGTATGACTGCTCTGTATCAGAAACAAGCCCAGCCACAGTTGGTATGATAGCTAAAAATTCCCCTCAGCAGCCATTAGCAGATGTTGTCCTTGATCGTTTGGCACTTACTGAGGAACAAGGGCGAGGGCTCGAGACTTTAGTATTGGCTTACAGTGATGTGTTTAGTGCTCACGACCAAGACTATGGACGTACTAATGTAGCCAAACACAGTATTAAGACGACGCATACTCCCCCTATTAAACAGAGAGCATACAGAACCTCACCTAACATGAGGGCAGATATGGACAGGCAGGTTCAGCAGCTCTTAGAACAAGACCTAATTGAGGAAAGTTGTAGCCCCTGGTCTTCCCCTGTTGTTCTAGTGAGGAAAAAAGATGGCAGCTACAGATTTTGCGTTGACTATAGAAAGTTGAATGCAGCGACCATCAAAGACTCATACCCCCTGCCACGCCCTGCTGATGCCTTGGATAGCCTGTCTGGTGCATGCTGGTTCAGCACAATGGACTTGTCCAGTGGATATTGGCAGGTTGAACTTGAGCCGCATGACAAGGAAAAAACTGCATTCACTACTGGCAGTGCTCTCTACCAATTCAAAGTTATGCCTATGGGCTTGACCAACGCCCCACCGACGTTTCAGAGGCTGATGGAGCTAGTGCTTCACGGCCTGCATTGGAAGGACTGTTTGATTTACCTAGATGATGTTTTAGTGTTCAGTCGCACTTTTGCAGATCACCTAAAGAGCCTGGAAGAGGTGTTCAGCCGGTTTCGTGCGGCTGGTCTCAAGCTGAAAGCGAGAAAGTGCCACCTTGCACAGAAACAAGTAACCTTCCTTGGACACGTTGTATCCAGTGATGGGCTACAACCAGATGCAAGGAACCTTGAAAAGGTCCGGGGATGGCCAACGCCCAGGTCTACCACGGTCAGAGGATTCGTTGGCCTCTGTTCCTACTATCGTAAGTTTGTCAAAAACTTCTCTGTTTTGGCTGCTCCACTACATGCCCTTACGCAGAAGGGAGCAATATTTTCATGGACTGTCGACTGTGAGGATGCTTTCCAGTCACTGAAACATGCTCTCACTCAACCGCCAGTTGTTGCACACCCCATCTTCACACAGCCTTTCCTGCTGTACACGGATGCTTCACAGGACAGCATTGGATCTGTTCTGGCTCAGCGACAAGACGGCAAAGAGCGTGTAATTGCCTATGCCAGCCACACACTGACACCTCCCGAACGGAAATGGTCAACCTTTGACCGGGAGCTTTGGGCAGTTGTGTGGTCTGTGAGACATTTTAAACACTTTCTGTCGGGCAGCTCATTCACAGTGATCACAGATCATAAGCCACTCCTGAGTTTGAGAAAAGCCCCAGTTGATAATGACCCTACTGGCCGACGCAGTCGGTGGGTTCTCGAGTTGGATGTGTTTGACTACACCCTCCGACACAGAGAAGGCAAACAGCACGCCAACGCAGATGCTATGTCCAGGCGTCCCTGTCCCGAGACCTACAACAAAAGTGTGCAGTGTGTCACCTCAGCTATCACCTCCACAGACATGCATGACAACACTATCTCAGGTATTTCTGACATTAATAACACACTGTCAATTGATGTGGGCAAACTGAAGGAACAGCAGAGAGGGGATGAAAGTCTCAATAGTGTAATTGCATGGCTAGAGGGTGATGCTCATAGACCGCCTATCGGTCGCCTCAAGAAATCTTCCCCCACACTCAGAAAATTATGGCATGAATTTCCCAAGCTGACGATGCGACAGGGTATTCTTTGTAGGAAAGTTAAGACAGGCCCACACACACCTGAAACGTTTCAAGTAGTCCTGCCTGCGGCTCTCATTCCCACGGCTTTGACAGGTTTACATGGGAATCCATGCAGTGGACACTTAGGTGTGGAGCGCACGTTGCACAGGGCCCGACGCATCTGTTATTGGCCGTTTATGGCCCGTGATATTAATAAATTTTGTACTGAGTGCTTGCCTTGTCAAAAGCGGAGTTCCCCGAATCCACATGTAAGAGCCCCACTACAGTCAATGCATGCAGATAGGCCCTTTCAAAAGATTGCCGCTGACATTGTTGAACTAGGGGTCACTACACAGGGCAATAGGTATGCTCTAGTAATTCAGGACTATTTCACACGCTATGCTAACCTTTTTCCATTGAAAGATCAGCGTGCTGTTACAGTGGCAAAGTGTATTTTCGAAGGTTTTCTTAGACAACATGCTGTTCCAGAATCCATTCACACTGACATGGGAGCTATGTTTGAGTCTGACCTGGTAAAGCATATTTGCACGTTACTTGGAATTGAAAAGACACACACAACACCATACCGGCCAGAATCGGACGGGATGGTGGAGAGGCTGAACAGAACTTTGATAGATCAACTGACTAAGTACCTGTCTCAAGGTGGTGGTGAATGGGACCAGTACCTTTCACAGTTTGAGCTTGCCTACAACTCCGGTGTTCATTCCAGTACTGGATTTTCACCTTTCTACCTTGTTCATGGGCGTAAGCCAAACTTGCCATTGGATATCATGTTGAACTGTAGTCCTGCTGTGACCTCTGCTACCCCTGGTACACCAGTTGCTTATGCTCACGACCTTGTCTCACGTTTGTCACATGCTTTCAGGGACGCAGCCCAAACGTCTGCTGTGAGCAAGCAGCATCAAAAGACTCAATATGACAAGAAAGTGGTGTTTCATCCCCATCAGCCGGGGGATCTTGTCCTCCTGGATGACCCAGCAAACAAAAGGTACAAGCTTGCCCCTAGATGGAAGGGACCATTTGTGATAAGACAGAGGATGAGCACAAATGGACAGCCTGGTGTCACCTATAAAATCACAGATCCAAGTAATGCACGCTCACGGACGTGGGTGGTCCATCATGATAGACTGAAAGCTTTTAAAGGGACTTTGCCAACTGTTTCTGTCAGCAGCCATGCACCTTCAGTGCCAGTTGACGGAGCATCAGTTATGCCAGCCCCTTCTCTTACTGCGTTGTCAGGGGCTCTGCCTTTTCGGCCCCCGACTCCACCTCATGTGCCTACCACAGCTGGGAGGCAGCCGCCACCTGCCCCAGTTGTAACTCCTCAGCGCAGTGCTCCACCTTCTCCTCGCCCCCTTACGCCTCTGCCCTGCCCTTCCCCCCCACCTGATGGACATGCCTTGCCTCTCGGCGGACCCCTGTCTGACAAAAACTTCTCTGTTTTGGCTGCTCCACTACATGCCCTTACGCAGAAGGGAGCAATATTTTCATGGACTGTCGACTGTGAGGATGCTTTCCAGTCACTGAAACATGCTCTCACTCAACCGCCAGTTGTTGCACACCCCATCTTCACACAGCCTTTCCTGCTGTACACGGATGCTTCACAGGACAGCATTGGATCTGTTCTGGCTCAGCGACAAGACGGCAAAGAGCGTGTAATTGCCTATGCCAGCCACACACTGACACCTCCCGAACGGAAATGGTCAACCTTTGACCGGGAGCTTTGGGCAGTTGTGTGGTCTGTGAGACATTTTAAACACTTTCTGTCGGGCAGCTCATTCACAGTGATCACAGATCATAAGCCACTCCTGAGTTTGAGAAAAGCCCCAGTTGATAATGACCCTACTGGCCGACGCAGTCGGTGGGTTCTCGAGTTGGATGTGTTTGACTACACCCTCCGACACAGAGAAGGCAAACAGCACGCCAACGCAGATGCTATGTCCAGGCGTCCCTGTCCCGAGACCTACAACAAAAGTGTGCAGTGTGTCACCTCAGCTATCACCTCCACAGACATGCATGACAACACTATCTCAGGTATTTCTGACATTAATAACACACTGTCAATTGATGTGGGCAAACTGAAGGAACAGCAGAGAGGGGATGAAAGTCTCAATAGTGTAATTGCATGGCTAGAGGGTGATGCTCATAGACCGCCTATCGGTCGCCTCAAGAAATCTTCCCCCACACTCAGAAAATTATGGCATGAATTTCCCAAGCTGACGATGCGACAGGGTATTCTTTGTAGGAAAGTTAAGACAGGCCCACACACACCTGAAACGTTTCAAGTAGTCCTGCCTGCGGCTCTCATTCCCACGGCTTTGACAGGTTTACATGGGAATCCATGCAGTGGACACTTAGGTGTGGAGCGCACGTTGCACAGGGCCCGACGCATCTGTTATTGGCCGTTTATGGCCCGTGATATTAATAAATTTTGTACTGAGTGCTTGCCTTGTCAAAAGCGGAGTTCCCCGAATCCACATGTAAGAGCCCCACTACAGTCAATGCATGCAGATAGGCCCTTTCAAAAGATTGCCGCTGACATTGTTGAACTAGGGGTCACTACACAGGGCAATAGGTATGCTCTAGTAATTCAGGACTATTTCACACGCTATGCTAACCTTTTTCCATTGAAAGATCAGCGTGCTGTTACAGTGGCAAAGTGTATTTTCGAAGGTTTTCTTAGACAACATGCTGTTCCAGAATCCATTCACACTGACATGGGAGCTATGTTTGAGTCTGACCTGGTAAAGCATATTTGCACGTTACTTGGAATTGAAAAGACACACACAACACCATACCGGCCAGAATCGGACGGGATGGTGGAGAGGCTGAACAGAACTTTGATAGATCAACTGACTAAGTACCTGTCTCAAGGTGGTGGTGAATGGGACCAGTACCTTTCACAGTTTGAGCTTGCCTACAACTCCGGTGTTCATTCCAGTACTGGATTTTCACCTTTCTACCTTGTTCATGGGCGTAAGCCAAACTTGCCATTGGATATCATGTTGAACTGTAGTCCTGCTGTGACCTCTGCTACCCCTGGTACACCAGTTGCTTATGCTCACGACCTTGTCTCACGTTTGTCACATGCTTTCAGGGACGCAGCCCAAACGTCTGCTGTGAGCAAGCAGCATCAAAAGACTCAATATGACAAGAAAGTGGTGTTTCATCCCCATCAGCCGGGGGATCTTGTCCTCCTGGATGACCCAGCAAACAAAAGGTACAAGCTTGCCCCTAGATGGAAGGGACCATTTGTGATAAGACAGAGGATGAGCACAAATGGACAGCCTGGTGTCACCTATAAAATCACAGATCCAAGTAATGCACGCTCACGGACGTGGGTGGTCCATCATGATAGACTGAAAGCTTTTAAAGGGACTTTGCCAACTGTTTCTGTCAGCAGCCATGCACCTTCAGTGCCAGTTGACGGAGCATCAGTTATGCCAGCCCCTTCTCTTACTGCGTTGTCAGGGGCTCTGCCTTTTCGGCCCCCGACTCCACCTCATGTGCCTACCACAGCTGGGAGGCAGCCGCCACCTGCCCCAGTTGTAACTCCTCAGCGCAGTGCTCCACCTTCTCCTCGCCCCCTTACGCCTCTGCCCTGCCCTTCCCCCCCACCTGATGGACATGCCTTGCCTCTCGGCGGACCCCTGTCTGACACGACTCGTTGTGGACGCCTAGTGAGGCGGCCACTCAAGTACAGGGACTTTGTCACATAGACTGGGGTTTAGATGTACTTTCCACGCTCTTGGGTTATGCACTGTTATGTGCACAAGGACATTCCTTTGAAAAAAAAAAACTTTGATTGTTATTGTTGACTGTTTATTGATGCTATGGTGTGATTGATTGCATGTACTTTTTGCATTCATTATTTCAGTATTCTGTATTTCATGTATCATTTTCAGGAAGGATTGATTGAAATGAGGACATTTCTACTTGTGGTAGGGGAAGACTGTAGCATGGATAATGCATTCATTATTTCATTATTCAGTATTTCATGTATCATTTTCATTTGGCACATTCCTCATTATTGTGTTGTATTAATCTGTGCCCTTTTTGTATTGACACATTAGTTCCTACCTGCCTAGGTGCATAGGGGGACAGGTAAAAGGGTTACTCAGTTCAGTGTTGTTGGTTAACCACATGTGTTTCAAGTACGGCTGCTGTGTTGGTTCAGGCTGAATAAAGAAGATATTATTGTTCCTACAATTGTAGCCCGCTTATTCCCACCATCCTAGAAGGACTGGAGAACGCTACCTATTGGATAAAAATAAGGGTTACAACCACACTTGCAGTTTCCCAGAATTGCACCTTCCTAGTTCTTACATAAGACAACTATTTTGGGTGGATATGAAGTCTTCCAATATTTTAGCTGTCAGCGTTTAGCTCTGATGTAATTTGTTTTCCAAAACCTTAAAATTCACAAAGAATCGCTGATCTACAAGCTCACAACGTGTCCTGATGCAACACATTGTGAGCTTCAGATAGTCCTTTTCCGCTATTTTTCATGAACATTTTCAAAAACTAAACTAAATGAGCAAAGCCACTTAAAAACTCATCAATCAAAACTAAACCTGTAGTTGAAAACGAATGAAAGATTCTTGTGTGTGTGTGTGTGTGTGTCCAGGTCCCTGAACCCGGCTCTGGACGGGCTGTCTCACGGCCTGGCAGCCCAGGATAAGAGAGGGATGGACGCTGGGGTGAAGCCATGCCTCAGCAGGAGCCTGGTGGAGAACAACCTACATCAGGAGGACGACTCACCCGAACGGTAAACAGAGGGTGGAGGTAGACCGTTAACCAGGGCTGTCGTAATTATTACATAATCGTCTAATCGCAATTATTTGACATAATCGCGATTATTTGACATAATCGCGATTATTTCTCATAATCGTCATAATCGTTTCCATGTTGAAGATTTTTCAGGTATTGTTTTTTAAAGTAAAAAATAGTGGAAATAGCAGATCTACAAGCTCACAACGCGTCGCATCGTGACGCGTTGTGAGCTTGTAGATCGGCTATTTCCACTATAAATGTTCTTTCTTAAGTATAAAGTTGTCAAATATGTCAGTACTTTCTTTGTATATTTAGGTTGTGTGTCATATCTACCATGTGCAACTTCAAAGCCTAAAAGCCCAACAGAAATGTAATTGTCAACGACAAAAACACAATTAAATCGTTAATCGCAATTATTTGAGTGACAATTAATCGTCATGTAAAATGTCTTAATCGTGACAGCCCTACTGTTAACCCTTTAAGACCTGGAACTGTGTCACTTTAGATTGTTATGCTTTTGTTATTCAAAAATGGCAGATATACAAGCTCACTGCGCTGCGAGCTTGTAGATCTTTTTGAAAAGGTTTGTGCAAATCTGGGGGGGTCCCTGGAACTAAATAATTTGAGATGGGCGTCTGCTGCCAGATACATGTCATTTTGGAGGTCCTTGACATGAAAATGTTTGAGAATCACCAACCACTGATGATAGAAACATGAGTTTCTTAGAAGACATATAGAATCGGGTTATCTTTGTTTTACAAGCAGTGTCTGCATGGATACATTCTGCACTCCTATACGTATAATTGCGACCGTAGGTCGCACTTACTACAGAAAGCTGCTCGAGGTGTCCGTCTGTCCGTCCGTCCGTCCGTCCGTCCGTCACACACGTCACACGTCACACTTTTGCCCTGCTCATATCTCCGCAACCGTTGCCCCGATCCATGCCAGATTTTGCACACACACTCCTTACCTGCCAAACTACAACCTCCAAGGACCCCCGGAGCTCCAGGGACCCCCAGCTCCCTCGGGGACCCCCAAGTGTAAAAAATGAGCACATGTGCAAAAATTACCAAATGACCACCCCAACGGGGCTGCTCACGGGGCATTCCCGGGGACCACCCACTCCTGGTGCTCCAGAACGGATGCAAAAGTGGTGGCGCCCCCAGTGGAGGACCCCCTGCCACTGCAGCTCACATAAAATGCCGTAACTCGGGCTAGGAGCGACCGGGAGAGCCGGGGCCGGTACCTATTCGTCCGCCTTGGCGGCGCGGAGACCCCACCCCTCATTTCTCACATGGCCCTCTAGCGCCACCATGAGGCCGATTCAGATTTTGCCCTAAAATCACGAAAATCACTACACAGTTTGTCTACACTCATGTCATCAACATGCTCAGGAAGATTTTGGAAAAACAAATTTTTGCTCTATTTGTGGAGATAAGTGACCTACGGTCGCTTATCTCCCGATTAGGGAGTCTTACTGGTCCATCCTTTCTGGAGACATGTGACCGAGTGTCTTCAACTAGGGATTTGGGAGTATTTCGTGCACACTCAGGTTGAGACTGACATTACTTTTAGAACTGCTTTAACATCATTGCGACCGTCAGGTCGCACTTACTATCAAAACCTCCACAAACTGTGAGTCAGTCAGTCAGTCAGTCAGTCAGTCAGTCAGTCAGTCAGTCAGTCAGTCAGTCAGTCAGTCAGTCAGTCAGTCAGTCAGTCAGTCAGTCAGTCAGTCAGTCAGTCCGTCCGTCCGTCCGTCCGTCCGTCCGTCCGTCCGTCCGTCCGTCCGTCCGTCCGTCCGTCCGTCCGTCCGTCCGTCCGTCCGTCCGTCCGTCCGTCCGTCCGTCCGTCCGTCCGTCCGTCAGTCTGTCTGTCACACCTCACACGTCACACTATTGCCCTGCTCATATCTCCGCAACCGTTGCCCCGATCCATGCCAAATTTTGCACACACAGTCCTTGCCTGCCAAACTACAACCTCCAAGGACCCCCGGAGCTCCAGGGACCCCCAGGTCCCTGGGGGACCCCCAGATGTAAAAAATGACCAAATGTGCAAAAATGACCAAATGACCACCCCAACGGGGCTGCTCACGGGGAATTCCCGGGGACCACCGACTCCTGGTGCTCCAGAACGGATGCCAAAGTGGTGGCGCCCCCAGTGGAGGACCCCCTCCACTGCAGCTCACATAAAATGCCGTAACTCGGGCTAGGAGCGGCCGGGAGAGCCGGGGCCAGTACCTATTCGTCCGCCAAGGCAACGCGGAGACCCCACCCCTCATTTCTCACATGGCCCTCTTCTAGCGCCACCATGAGGCCGATTCTTGCAAAACACATTTTTGGACACTGCTCCTACAGATTTGGCCCTAAAATCACACAAATCTGTACACAGTATGTCTACACTCATCTCATCAATATGGATGTCCCATATAGCGCCACCATCAGGCCGATTTTTTTAACCACATTTTTGGACACTGCTCCTACACATTTTGCCCTAAAATCACGCTGCGACCTGACGGTCGCTTATCTCCCGATTAGGGAGTCTTACTGGTGGTTATTACTGTGTATTGTTGCTATTGGATGGAAACCATGTATTTCAGAATCACAGGTTTACAGGTGTAAAACACTGGGTGAAATTTGTTTTTTGTGCAAGCTCCAAGATTTTTGTTATTTCCATAAAAAGGGAATAAGAAGAAGAAGAAGGGGCGCAAGGGGAAGAGAAATAGATCAGTAAAAATAACAACAACAATGTATCTACATATTTACATGTAGTATACTCTCGACAGTGTACGTAGATGAAAAAAGAAAGGCTAAAAAAAATAGCGGTTTCTGCCCGACAGGAACGATTTCTACTTTAACTTAACATCCTTAAGCAAGTTAATCTGTAACCTTTGCTATTAATCCCCAATGTTAATGTCTATATATGTCGCTAATCCAGTAACCGCTTTAGCTCTTTAGCAGCGATTAAGTGTCTCCCTTGCTGTATTCATTGGCTCTCTACAGTGAATGGACAGGATTGTAACTTCATTTAAATAATATGCAATATGCAACTATCCTTATGTTTTCCAAGGTTATGAAGAGCTTTACAAACAAATTCACATGATTTAACCACATGAACCATAGCATCCCTATTATAGGCAGTTCATCACAATGTTGTGAGTCCGGTATAAAGGGTTTAAGTGGTTAAAAATGAACACATTTAAGACGAGTATAAAGCAGAGTGAAAGAGGTAAATGTAAAAGTAAACATAGATACATAAAACAATTTAGGCTGGTCCATTTGTTTAAATATAAGAGGTAATTTTAGGAAATTATGCATGCACATCCAATCTCTCATCCAGGTTCTTGACAAACAATGATCAACAGTAACACGTATCTCAGCTCCACTTAATTGTTTATTGCAGTTCTCAATGTTTTGATCTTAGACAATCTTCATCAGGATTATTATTTTTGTATTATTTATTTTACTAAATAGCACTCATCCAAACACATTAGGTGTTCTTTCAGTACAATTTTGATACCATAATACCAGACCAGTAAGTTAGGTACAGGCACAGCGTGGTACGTTGTTCAGTGGAAACTCTCTAAACTCTTAACAGAATGACAGTAGAGGAATGTAAGCCGAGATGAGTGTATAGTTTGCATCAGATCTCCGGAACTTTTCTTGGCATCACCTTGATGTCTAGTTTGCTGACAAAGCTTTACGCGATCGATTGTAAATGAAATGCTACCCCCCTGAAGTAAGAGGAGCTGATTCTTTTCTGAATCTTTAGCTCCAAAATACTGAAAAGGGCTTCCGTAGAGAATGGACAGCGAATGGAAGATGGCTGCTTGAAGCGGAGGCTCCAGCACCATTGGCTTTTTATTTAGCTTTAAAGCATTGACATCCATGTTATTTGTTACTGGAGTCACAAGTTAGTTACCATTCATATTCCTCTCATCGTATCTGCAAGCGAAATGCAGAATATTCGTAAAAATGCCGGTAACACGACTGAAGAGTCGTTAGGCCTAGGCTTCGGGGCTGATGTTAATTCGAAGGCCGGACAGACTTCTCCACAATCCCCGGACGACTCTCTAGTTGAGTCCACATCTAGTGCTGTGGTTCATGGACTTCTCCGAAAGCTATCGGAGGACCAAGCGAGACATTTCACGGACATTCGGATGGAACTGTCAGAAACACGAAGAGCTGTTTTTGCTGTCGATAAGAAATTAGCCGATGTTCTTACACACTTGTCCGGCGCGGAGGCTAGGCTGGAAGACGCTGAGAAGCGACGGCGTGCTCGCCGTCTAAGGTAACTTATAATCCAGACAGGCCACCTGGTCTTGGTTCTATCCCGCTCTTTTGTTAACTTCTTCATACTGTATCATAGTTATGTTAATACAAATTTGTTTAATTCATTGAGCATACTTACTTAAGCTCTTCGCCCATATGGGGCTTAATGCATTGATAATGTTACTCCAACTAATCGTGTTCTTTAGCAGCTGTGTCTCATGCTACGAGAGACCCATCTCCAGCAGCCCAGCGTCTTCGCGAGGTGATCTTAGATCGGCGTTGTTTCCCTTTGCCCAGTGGTGTCCGGTTTGGGGACAACTTGTGTGTGTGGTGTTTAATTTCAGAGATCACATTTCATTATTAGATTTTTTTTATTGGGCCAGAATATAAGGCAGATATTTCTCAATCAGTCATTGTGGAGTGAGCTGACTTTGTTCTTGAAAGCAGAAGAGTGAGAGTTCCTTGAATATGAAGACATGGAACATATTCTGAAAACCTTTTTACAGTTGTGATAGTTTTGTCCTTGTACCTGTCTATGTTGTAATTATTCCCATGAGTGACATCTACAGCAGTGATTTTCAACCTTTTCAGGACGTGACCCCCAAATCATATTTTAACTGGGGACCCCTGACGAGCACTAAGAGTTGAGGCATTACATTTTGTATAACACGGTGCTATTGTGAAAATATGCTCACAACGCCTCGCAACTCCTCTAATATTTGGCAATTTGGCCAATGTTTAATTTGTCCTATTAGAGGTACTGTATTAAAAAGGCCTTAAATTGTCACTTTAGAAATGTGCATGTACCCTCTAACGTTTGTTTACTGTTGAGGGAGAAAACAATGCTGCACATTAAGTTAATCTGGGACCCCCCCAAAATAATTTGGGGATCCCCCTGGGGGCCCCGACCCACAGGTTGAGAACCACTGAACTACAGCATGCAGAGATGGGAAATGAGCTTTCCTTGTTGAGGTCCTGGGGGGGTTGGTGAGTTACAGTACAGCACACACAGTGGGTTGTTGTTAACTACTCTCTGTTGTTTCTTAAGCACACACAACAAGCTGCCGGCACAGCAGGTTACAGACGGCAATAGAGAAAGCTAGCAGTGAGAGAACAGCTGCTGTAGTGTACAGATATATTAAATGGTTGAAAATATACGGTGTATTCCCCATATCTTCCCCAAATCATCCAGGGCCAAAATCAGATTTCTCTAGCTTTAGACCTTTTTTTTAGATGCGCTGACAGCCCTGCAATGAAGGCCTTCGATCACATAACATGGCCTCTCGTATATGGTCAGTGCTCGGGGCCATGGACTTCGGTGCCTCGTTTATTGATATGATCACGGTGTATAATCCAACAGCTGTGGTGTTCACGAGCAAGAACGCCATTATTGTTTGCATTTTCTCTGGATTGCTCTCTGTATGGAGGAGGGCTGCAGATAAACTATGTGGCTGCCCCTCTGCATGGAACCTATAATCACCAATATTCAATAATATCAGTCTGACTGTTGATTTGGTAGCCATCCTATTCAGCTCTCTTGTGGGAGACAGAAAGGTGTTCCTACGCGTTCCTTCCATGATTTTATACATCATTTGATTTACCATGTTCCTCCTTTTTTTTCTTTACAGTCAAATGCAGGTAGTGTTACACAAGAAGGCAGGGATTGTGGGGGATTCTTCTTTCTTTCTTTCTTTCTTTCTTTCTTTCTATCCCAATTTAGTCATTATACCAAATCCCAGTGCTCCCCATGTAGTCCCTGTCACTGCTGACCCCTACTGGCTGGTCTTGGGAAAGGCAGCAAACGTGTCCTTTCTGATACTGTGACATCTCCTGCCACTTCTTTTCATCTGACAGTGATGAGTTTGTGATGTCTGCACATGAAAACGTATATTCAGAGAAGCAGCTGCCTGTGCAGACTTCTTTTATCCCTATATTTTCACTGGCATTGTGTAATGCATGCAGAGGAAGACGCTGTCTCTGCCTGTTCTGCTCCCTGTACAACATGCCGTGTGGATGTAATATCAGTAGGCCAACCAGCAAACAACAATTAGATTTAAACCGTGTTGTTGTTGTTGTAATGTTTCTGTCTTTAGGAAACACCCTCAAGGTCTGGAGAGCCCCAACACCACACGCACCCCCCTGGCCGCTGGAAAAGATGGTGGGCCACCCTGTAGCACAGACAGGAATGAGGTAATGATATGCATGTTAACTATAGAGACACACGGGCACCTACAAATTCACGCCCCCCAATTGAGACAGCGCCATCACTTCAGAGTTTTTTTGTAAGAAAAAGAGGAAAACACACATGTTAGTGTCTATGGGGAGAGTGTCTGGGAGCAGACTGCACTCAGGCTGGATCTTTCACAAACACCGCTCGCAGTCGGACAAGGAATATTTTCAGATTCTAACAGACAGTCGCGAGCGTGGATGTGTTTGACAGATAATATTCTGTGATTTTTCAAAAACGCTCTAAATCCCGGGCAGTCAATGTGTTAACATTTGTGTAACATGTCTTCTTGTTCATGAATCCTGGGATGTTAATGAGTGTGTGTGTGCTAGGGATGGGACGATATAAAAATGTCATATCACAATTATTGTGACAAAAGAAATCGCGATTTACGATATTATCGCGATAATCAAAATCCATTATCTTGGGGCGGAACATTTGCCCAAAAAATAGCCGATCTACAAGCAATTTTTTGGCTATTTTTTGGCAAAGACATTTGATAGAGTGAAAAAAAGAGTGAAGACTATCAAGTACATGTACAGTATTATAAGTACCTTTTACCAATTATAGAGGGTTTAAATAGTACCGGATATGCAGCTCGGCAAATAAAAGGTGAATTGATCCTAGTGCATGACGGAGGACGATATCACGATAAATAAAATCTCCACAATACGATTATCGTGAGTGTTTTTTATCACAAAAAACGATAATATCGCTTATCGTCCCATCCCTATTGTGTGTGCGTGTGTGTGTACTGTGCGTGTGTGTGTACTGTGCGTGTGTGCGTGCGTGCTGTGCCCCTGCAGCGGGACTCCTCAGACCAGTACCAGGAGTACCAGCGCCAGCGCCTTCGGGTCCAGCAGCACCTGGAGCAGAAGCAGCAGCAGAGGCAGCTCTACCAGCAGATGCTGCTGGAAGGAGGAGTCAAACCACAGGAGGCGGAGCCCGGCCCTGCCGGGGCCCAGCACAACCTCACCGAGACCTTCCTTAACAAGTCAGTCATACTGTATACCACAGTGGTTCTCAACCTGTGGGTTGAGAACCACCCCAAATTATTTTGGGGGATCCCCAGATGATTAACTTAATGTGCAATGTTTTTTTCACTCAACAGTAAACAAACCAACATAAAGTTTAAGTGTATAGAGGGTATCTACACATTTCTGTGACAATTTAAGGACTTTTTAATACCTCTAAAATGACAAATAATAAATGGTCAAATGGAAATCCAGCGGATCAGAATTGGGAACTAACTATTAGAACAATGGTTCTCAAAGTGAGGTCCGGGGACCCCCAGGGCTCCTTGAGGGGGTTCCAGGAAGGACCCAGCTAAATTATTGATAGTCAGGAACCCAAATGGATCCTTACAGGTCTGTAATGGGGGTTCTGTGGCCCAATGCGTACCGAAACTGGGGTTAAAAGGTTAATGTGAGGTTAATGTGAGAACACACTAGAACATACCTGTAAATCAGACTTGTATCAGTCCGTGCTCTTGTTTTCTGTGTCCAGGTCCATCCAGAAGCTGGAGGAGATGAAAATTGGGAATGGGATTGACCTGGAGGGGACCCCTCAGCTCAGCCAGCAGTGGAACGGGGTGGCAGGGGTCAAACCCAGCCCCACCACCCCCGCCACCCGCACCCCAGACTCCATCCCATCCAAACCTGGAGGCGGCGGGAGCAGCACTCCTCTCAAGACGGGGGGTCGCATGCAGTCCCTCGACGAGTCCCCTGTCAGCCAGAGGTTTGCATGAGAAATGTACATGACTGATTGAGAAAACTGGTATCATTCTATCACTATAAAGAGAGAGTACTAATCTGTGTGTGTGGTGTTTCCCAGTTCTGAGAGAATCAAGGCTACCTTCCCTCCAGTTCAAGATGACTCTCCCTGCTCCACTACAAGGAGCATAACACAAGAGGTACAGAACCTCAGCTGCAAGGCTCCTAGAACCAAGACCCCACTATTACACACCTGGCTCAAACAGTGTTCAACTTGTGAATCATTATATTGATATGCATTAATTGTGCTCCCATTCAGATACTGTAGTGTATAGGATAAGTTGCAGTTACTGTATGTGGTTAATGCACTACCCCCATTGGCACAGGGGAAGGTGATCACTGGGCACACTGGCATCTATGTGTGATAGAGAGGTTTTTCTTTTAAAATTAAATATTCCAAAAAGGTTAAATAAAGTCTCCTCACATCTATATACCAGTTACATCCTGATGTGAACGAAAAGATTTCTAAAGAAAAGATTGCCTATGGACAATCAAAATATCTCTCTCTCTCTCTGTCTCTCCCTGTAACAGTGCCAAAACAATAAGATTATAGAGTAGTCATAATCAAGAATCAAAATAGCAGAGGAAATAGCATATTATGTTGCAAAGTAGAGTAGAATAAAGGTACAGTATACAATGTCCAGTGCATCCATGCAGTATAAACAGTATGTCCTTCCATCTTGCTTCCCCAGACAGGGAAGAGCAAAGGTCAGTTTGTGAAGGTCAACCAGCTGGAGGACACGCAGGCCGTGCGCTGTGTGGCCTTCCACCCAACGGGGGCGCTCTACGCCGTGGGCTCCAACTCCAAGACCTTGAGAGTCTGTGCCTACCCAGAGACCCTCACCCCTAGGTACAACTACATACAGGCTACACACACCTCATTGTTTATTTATGATTAAAAGACATTGGATTTGGTGTGCAATCTAGTGTGTAATCCTCACTGCGGATCCAAAAACGAGTCATTAAAGGAGTCGATGAGTTTTTACCGCATGTGAAAAGACGCTCAAATCGAACTGGGTTCGATCGGGGGGAAAAAACGCACTGATGCAGCCACTGATGCAGCCACTCCACAATTCGGAGCAGGTGTGCATGCGGTCATAGAGAATCATTGGTGTCTTTAAAATAAATGAAATCGTCTGTTTTTTTTCGTGCGAAGAATCGCGCCTGTCTGCAAAGCCCTTAAGCGATATTATCGTTTATCGTGATGACAATACACTCACGATAATCGTATCGTGGAGATTTAATGTATTGTGATATCGTCCATGCACTCATTGCACTGGGATCAATTCACCTTGCTTTTAATTTGCTGAGCTGCATATCCGGTACCATTTAAACCTATAATTGGTAAAAAGTACTTATAATATATGTACGGTACTTGATACAGTCTTTTATTCAGTCTCTATCAAATGTCTTTGCCAAAAAATAGCCAATCTACAAGCTCACAACGCGACACGTTGTGAGCTTGTAGATCTGCTATTTTTTGGCAGATGTTCCGCCCCAGAATAATGGATTTTGAATATTGTGATAATATCGTGATTTATTTTGTGACAATAATCGTGATATGTAGTTTTCATATCGTCCCATCCCTAATTGGGATATCTATTAGCCTGTTGGGCTATTCTTATGACTTAACCTGTTCTCTGGCCACTCACAGACGTACAGTATCTACAGTATTTGTCAAACTGATCCTGATGGTTTGTTGTTGTTGGACAGACACCTCTTATCTCTGTATTTAAACTTTTTATGTTTTTTTTTTTTTTACTTTTTTCGTAAATTAATGCCCAACTTGATCGTACTGCAGTGTCACAAAAAAGTATCAACAACTAGAATTTCGGGCCCCCTTTGGGGGCCCTCAAATCTAGAGCTCGGGCCCCCTCCGGGGGCCCTCACGGTATACCAGCAATCAAATGGATTTGTAATGGGTTTTTGAGAAAAAAACATTTTTTTTCAAAAAACTTTTTTTTTGAAAAAAGTTTTTTGAAAAAAAAAAAAAGTTTTGGCCTAATTGTGTTATTATTATTACTATAATAGGCCTGCCAATGTTTTATTTTCATTATTTCAATGTTTTCATTTTAGCAACACACACACACACACACACACACACCCCTACACACACACACACACACACACACACACACACACACACACACACACACACACACACACACACACACACACACACACACACACACACAGACAGACAGTATGTTGCTGTGAAGAGGTGAGTGGGCCGAACTCTAGATGTGAGTGGCCCGAAGGGCCGCCAACCTCTCCCCTCTCAGAGCGGAGCAGAGGCAGTCAGATCATCTTGTCCATTGTTGAATCTGAAGCCTGGTTCCCGATAGTAACACAGACAGTACATTTGTAGTGGTGTAGCCTATTTGTATATTGTGATTAGTGGCTACTGGTGCGCAACACACATCAACAGGTCCATGAGTGTTCGCGTGCGCAAGCCACGCACTCACACAGGGAGGAGGCGACGGACTATTTTGCTCTCTCTTTTTTTCTCTCTCCGTCTATTCTCACAGCTCAAATGAGCTCTCTCTCTCTCTCTCACACCATGGCGACGGGGGGCGAATCAGCGGACGGCTGTGCCGTGCATTCTACCGACATCGGAGCTAGCTATGAGTTGAAGTCGATGTAAAGGGGGCGTGTATGGCGTTCTACCGACATCGGAGCTAGCTATGAGTTGAAGTCGATGTAAAGGGGCGGGTATGGCTTTGGAAGTGGGATGCGGCTCTAAGAAAAATGTAATAGTAGATAGCAGATCATCAAGCTCAAGACGCGATGCGGCGAGTTTTGATCTTGTGCATCTGCAATCTACAGAGTTTTATTCATAGAAATATGTTTACCATGTGTTTGTGTGTCCAGAGCTAAACTCACAAACCACTAGACGGGGCACTGACCGCTGGTGTAGCGGTCCGGGCACCTAGGCTCCAAAGTATATAGTAGTGAAAATATGGAGATAAGAGGTTTCTGCTTGACAATGTCTCACCTCTAAAACAACCTGGCTTGTCTTTCCTGTGTTGTTGGTCCAGTGGTGGTGCGGTCAGACAGCCAGCGGTGCGCTTCAGAAGGAACAAGCACCATAAGGGCTCCATCTACTGTGTGGCCTGGAGCCACTGTGGTCAGCTGCTGGCCACCGGCTCCAACGACAAGTACGTCAAGGTCCTCCCGTTCAACGCAGACAACTGCAACGCCACAGGTAGGCTGTC
The DNA here is from genome assembly GCF_963921795.1 of Nannobrachium achirus. NCBI lineage: Eukaryota > Metazoa > Chordata > Actinopteri > Myctophiformes > Myctophidae > Nannobrachium > Nannobrachium achirus. The sequence goes on from NC_137810.1 coordinate 44,105,812, forward strand.
GCCATTTTTCTACTTCTGTCTTTTGTCCAAGAAACCTACTTAAACAGAATGTAAACATGACAACAATCCCATCACTCCTTGCCGGCATGCTTCAGCCCGCCAACACACTTAAAGGACCATACTACCTACTACAGTATGTACACAGCATAGGGTTACAGTGTGTGCTACTGTTAACTCAATTAGTGCCGCCGACATGAAAGGGTTAATTGTTCAGCGTGCTGGTCGCTTTCTCCGTCCGCGGCCAGTCTCTTATTTTGAAGGCCGGAAGTAGATCGAGCTAACAATTCCTACTTGACGATGTTCAAGATTGACCTGGAACTAGTTCTGGTCCGAAACGTAAACAATGATAGAAGATGGATGCCTTTATGCTTGTGCTATTTTAGCGAGAATCCAATGCCATCCTTGGCATCAAAAGTGTTTTTTGGAGAAAATGGACTGTAAAGATGAGAAAGACCGTTGGTTTCTATGGGATGGGATCACTATTGTGTGCACGTGGATGCGCGATGATGATGATGATGAATCGGCGACTTCAAACGTGCCAGCGTATTTTAACGGACGGTAGGTAGCCAGGCCAGCTTTACTGTATATACAGTATATTTTGCGAGTCATCCCGCGATAATATTTCAGTTAAGGTGTCTCCAATCTGGCAACCGGAGATATTTCCTCTTGGTGCGGTGCGATGCTTGCCTGGTTAACTCATTCTGAGCCCCAGACATTAACGGATTATAATGTCCAAAGTGCCTCCTTCAGGTCCCATTCACTTGCGTTGTCTTATTTTCCACCGCGCAATCACTTCCGGTCTGACGTCATCGGATCGTGCGCCGGAACCGATCCGTGTCCACGTGGAGTTGTGTAATGGCCGACCGGGAGCTTTTATAACTGTGTAACATAAGCGAGCATCTGCCTCCATCCTAGCTTCTAAAGTGTAGTTTTGAGATAATGGACATTAAAGATGAGATCCCCCGTCCACCTCAATGTTATGGATGGGACTATTTTGTGCTCGTGGAGCCGTGATGATGCGAAATCAGCGACGGATTTCGTCTCCGGACCGCCGGCCATTCTTCTCGGTAATGTACTCGCCGTTACAGTAATATATTACTTTTCCCGAGATATCCCGTGAATGGCACTACAGATACTCGAGTACATTTCGCGAGATATCTCGCGAATGGCACTAGATGAGTTAATAAACCAGACCGAACACAACAACACCCCCTGGCGGTAGTGGACTAGTGGTGTTGTAGTACGGTCTGGAACCGATCCATTGGGATTCTATTTCCTCAACCAGCTTCAAGGGTTGGCCAATCAGGGTTGTATGCTTGGGGCATGTGGTTTGGGGCTCGCGTCACTAGGCTTTAGCCCGCCCCCCAGAAATGAAAGTTCTTCCTGAAATCCCAGACTCTCTTCCCAAAACGAAGTGTGTGATAGAGGCTGGCAACGCCAGGCAAGTGCGATGCGGTGCAATGATTTCTCTCACCAAAGCACTATTACTAACTTTGCTTTGGAGTCCATTAGTATAGGAATTGAGAGTTGAGATTGAGATATGGTATTTAGTTAAAATGTGCGACGGGAAAATGTCTCTGGCTTATTTAGGCTTGCTTCTGGATGTTCTGCACTGTAGCAGACTAGACAGAGCTCCATGCTACAATGGAGGATTTACCACTGACGCAAAAATAATGAGTAAGCTCATCGACGGGTTCCGCCAGCCCTATCGAAGGCAAGCGTCTCATTGCCGACACGCTCCCGATGGCTTCCTGTCGGCAACAACGCTTTAGAAATCTCCTTGGTTAAAACCTGCCTTTTACACATTGCTGTTCAGGTCCAGACCTGGAGTTCAGCATGCACGACGGCACCATCAGAGACCTGGCCTTCATGGAGGGTCCAGAGAGCGGCGGCTCCATCCTGATCAGCGCCGGTGCAGGAGACTGTAACATCTACACCACCGACTGTCAGAGAGGACAGGGCCTGCACGCCCTCAGTGGACACACTGGTAAGGTCACACTCCCTTTATATCAGTGGTTCTCAACCTTTTCAGGCCGCAGCCGGGACCCCCCACCCTGACGAGCACTAAGAGTTGAGACATTACATTTTGTATATCACGGTCCTATTGTGAAAATAGCAGATCACAACGCCCCGCGTTGCGAGGCGTTGTGAGCATGGAGATCGGCTATTTTCACAATTTCTGCCTCTAATATTTGACAATTTGGCCAATTCATTTTAGAAGTATTAAAAATGTGTCACTTTAGAAATGTGTAGATACCCTCTATACAGTTAAACTTCATGTTGGTTTGTTCACTGTTGAGTGAGAAAACAACATATACTGTAGCTCTCACAAGTATACTGTAGTAATAAAAGTACACACAATCAGAATCAGCTTTATTGTCACTGTTATTTCCATAAAAAAAAGAAAGGGAAGAAAAAGGGGGGAAGAGAGATCAATTAAAGAAAACAAAATATATATATATAAATATATATAATATACATATATACTTAGTACCTGAAGTATGGCATGAAGGTGCGTGAGTGCAGCAGCAGACTTGATACTGCACACACTCACACTCTGTTGTATCTGTACTATACTGTACATACATGCATGCATACACACACCAACACTCAGTGTGTGTTTTGTCATTTTGTCCTCCCACTGTCAGGTCACATTCTTTCTCTGTATACGTGGGGAGGCTGGATGATCGCCTCGGGCTCCCAGGACAAGACGGTTCGTTTCTGGGACCTGCGGGTGCCCAGCTGTGTGCGCGTGGTGGGTGCCACCCTGCACGGTTCAGGTCAGTCACTGCACCGGCCATGGAAGCTTTTGTGTGACGCTGTAGTATGATCAAGTAGGACATTAATTTATGAAAAAAAAAACACACAAAAAGTTAAAATATGGAGAAATATGGAGGGTTCTGTCTGACAGCCACGATATACGCTGTGTGCGTTGAACACCAAAAAGCAGACCTGCAAGCTGTTAGGTCACTCACCATTGACATTAAATGTAGACTATTTTTGTTTCCACATATAGAGGGAGAGAATGACTAAAGTTACATAACAGTTGAGCCAGATAATACAGTATTGCTGTTACTGTGTAAATTATAGTAGTTTATTACCCGGCTTGGTTGAATGCTTGATTCTGATTGGTCGAGTGCTGAAATCAGTGGTGAATTATAGGCGTATAATGACCGCTTCGCTCCTATAATTCACCGCTGCTCCTCAACGGCTCAGAGCACCTGCTGCAGTCAGGATGCACTGTGTGAATTTAGTACTGTATCCAACATGTCAGCCATGTAAACAAACACACAGCGTCATTTACAACAAAACATTGCTCTCAAGAATGTTTTGCGAGAAATAGACGACGTAGTAACAGAAAATGGATTTATTTGATCAGCACTTCCTTGTTTTCCAAGGCGACCCGTGGGGGGACGCCCAACACTTATGGAACTCTTTCAGCCGTCTGTAAACAAGGAAATACTTCATTTTGTTTTTAGTTTTGAGTCAAATTATTAATTGTATTTATTAGCCGGGTAATAAGTGCTATAAGGTCTTGCTGCTTGGTCATTATGGCGTATATGGACACGACGGGCTGATAATTCCCCGAGGCGGATCGGCTCCTCCTCGGGGAATTATCAGCCCGTCGTGTCCATATACGCCATAATGACCAAGCAGCAAGACCTTATCACATACTTGTTTCCAACCAGCAATTGATTTGTGATGATACAATTTCCCCACAAGAGGGCAATAATGCTATCAATGCTTTTGATTTTCTTTTTTTATATATATAAACTGTAGCTGTGGTCCTCTTGGTGTGCTCCTTTTACGTTATTTCACACATCGTAGAAAAATCAATCAATAGAAAAAATATTATTAAACTCAAGTCTCGATGGCGTGAGTAATCAAAAGACAAAAAGTCATTTTGGGAGTGAACTACTCCTTTAAATACATTTCGGCCATTTGAAAATAGCCGAAAACTTGAAATGGGACGTAGCCCAAAAACATGAAATGAGACATTCTGCATAATGAGTATACTTTTACTTTTGGTACTTTAAGTTCATTTTGATGCCAATACTTTTGTACTTTTACTCAAGCACATTTTGAATTCCAGACTTTAACTTGTAACAGTATTTCTACATTGCAGTATTGATACTTTTAGTAAAAAATGTGACTACCTTTTCCACCACTGCCCTTCACCCATCCCCATAGGCAGTGCGGTGGCCTCGGTGGCAGTGGACCCCAGCGGGCGGCTGCTGGCCACGGGCCAGGAGGACAGCAGCTGCATGCTGTACGACATCCGCGGGGGCCGCACCGTGCAGGCCTACCGGCCCCACGGCAGCGACGTGCGCTCGGTCCGCTTCTCGCCGCGGGCGCACTACCTCCTGACGGGCTCCTACGACAACAAGGTCATCGTCACCGACCTGCAAGGTACGTACTGTAGTAGTGATGGATAAACATACTGTAGGCCAGTGGTTCCCATACCTTTTCCCATCCCATTGTGAAAATAGCCGAACTACAAGCTCACAACGCCTCGCAGTGTGAGGCGTTGTGAGCTTGTAGTTTCGGCTATTTTCACAATGTTCACCTCTTTCTTACTTAATATTTGCCAGTTTGGTATTAAAAAGGTCTCGAAAGTCCTTAAATTGTCACTTTATAAATGTGCAGATACCCTGTGTACACACTTATACTGTATGCTGGATTATTTACCGTTGAGTGAGATTTTTTTTTTACATTAAGCTAATCATCTGGGGACCCCACAAAATAATTTGGGGACCCCACTTGGGGTCTCGACCCCAGGTTTGAGAACCACTGCTGTAGGCAGATGGCTGGAGGGGTCTGTTTACATTTTGTAGCTGCTATTTTAGGTATTTTTCGAATGACGTGCACAAATGCAGTCGAGACGGCAGGTTGAACGTGGTTAATTTCATTATAAATTCGCCAGCTGGAAAGTAATCTAAAGGAGCAGGTTTCTGCCTGGCAGCAGAAACCAGCGAACTCCAAAATGTTCTTTTTTTAATCCAGCTCAAGTGGAGTTAGGAGGTTTTTGCCGAAGCGCTTTTTACTACTTATCATTGGTTCAATAGCTCTGATTTATGAGAATAAAATCTAAACCTGGTTTCTGCTGGACAGCGATGATATACTGTACTAGAGGTTCATAGCTAGATGTCGGTTGCATCAGATACGAACGACTCTGCGGCGGGCACAGCACTCCCTCAAGTCCTTGACTCCTTGCCGATGTTCTTGCAGAGTTTGAAGTCCCATAAATATGCATTTGACCATATATGGGCATAGAGGTCGTATATGTGGCGCTGGAGAACCCGGGCCTCCATAATATGCCTATATATGGGCGTGTCAGGTTTGTTTATGGTTATGTCTGAGTCATAGTGACTTGCCTACGTATCAGCCTATTTTAATATAGGATAAGGATGACTGTTCAGATCATAGGTTTCTCTTTCCCCACCTACAGTATAGAATTCCGTACTAAATCTAATCTAACAGTCACTGGGACCAGGTTCTCTAGCTTAATATGTCTGAATGTGGGGGTCCTGGTCCTTGAAATGAAAATGTTTATGAGAACCACTGCTGCAGTTGGATGAATAGATTAACTATACATTGGAGAAATCAAAAATATACACTCAAGGGCCATACACAACAGGAGTAATTATTTTGTGCGATTTAATTCACATTCATTTTAACTGCTGTTTGTGCTGTGATAACGTGCACACTCAGCGCACTTTTGGACTTCCACAGAGCTGTGTGTGTGTGTGTGTGTGTGTGTGTGTGTGTGTGTGTGTGTGTGTGTGTGTGTGTGTGTGTGTGTGTGTGACATCATCAACAGGTGACCTGACCAAGCAGCTGCCTCAGATGGTCGCCGGGGAACACTCGGACAAGGTGATCCAGTGTCGGTGGCACACCCGCGACCTCACCTTCCTGTCCTCCTCCGCAGATAAGACTGTCGCCCTCTGGGCTCAGGTTGACCCTTGACTCCCGAGCTGACAAACACTGGCTAGCAGCTAATGCAGCAACAAGCACAACACCTCCTCGTAACATCCCCAAGATGGGATACCTAACTGCCCTGTGTGTGTGTGTGTGTGTGTGTGTGTGAGAGAGAGAGAGAGTGCAGTGTATATATGCATAGATGCAGAGGCGTGCATGCATGCCTTGCAACTTGCTGGCATGTGCACGCTGTACGTGTATTTGGCCCAGTTCAGCTACTTTCCCGTAATTCTAATGCTTCATTTATGCTCCCATCGTATGACGGTGATTTTGAAGCATAAATTGGGCTTAAACATCATCACCGGAGTGATTTAAAAGTTTAAAACATCCAAGAAAGCTTTCGCCCATAGTGCTAGCTTATAGTCACTGTTAGGGTAGGTATTCGGCACATATATTGTTGTGTATGGAGTTGGGGTCTTACTAAGGCTAAAGACCCTGACACACTGCGAGCGTGAGACGTGCACATTATCAAAAGGTTGCGTCAATATGCGCCGATGTGTCTCTCAGAGCTCGGTTCTGTTTTGGACACAGAAAGACCCTTCTTTTTTCTGATGTCTGACACTTGCGTCAGTGACGCTTTCAGCACGGCCTCGAGTTTGTGCAATCAGCTAGTCTGCAAGTGATTTCATTTCTGCTTCGCAGTCAGTGAGTCGGGACTCGGGGCCCAAAAATGGGCTGTGAGATGTCTGGACAAGTCATCACAAACAAAACTTTGATAATTAATATTTATGTTGGTTAACACATTGCATCCAGACTTAAGGCCAAATTGTTCTTTATTATTGATTTAAATCATGGGTCTTCAACAGGGGGTCCGGGACCCCTAGGGGGTCCTCAGAGTTACCACAGGGGGTCCTTCAAATCTTTGCTTGATAGAAACCTTTTTTTCTCCTTTTTTATATTAACCACTTGAACCCTAATGTCCATATTCTGAGAACTTTAGCCAAAAATAGCAGATCTGTAGATCGTCTATTTTTGGCAAAGAGATTTGGTGTAGAGGGGAAAAAAGAGCACACTAAGTACAGAGTGAAAGGTCAAGTTTATTAAGTATTGACGGTTCAAGTGGTTACATATCTGATAACACAAATTGACATGAATCCAAAATACATAATTGTGCTGTCAAACGATGAAACTATATGGAATCTGGGGGTCCCTGCTTCATCTCTATCTCAGCTAAGGGGTCCTTGGCCTGAGAACGTTGAAGTCCCCTGATTTAAATGGTTAAATCAATGAGGGTCCCAATGCCAAAGCAGTTGAGAGGCACTTCTTGGTTAAGTTAGGTTGTGTTCACCACATATTCTGCTGCTGTATGCTATTCGCCTTTTGCTCAGATTTTGTGCCTCGGTAGACTGTTTTAAACTGGACATGTAATAGTGATGTTGTAAATAAGGAAATCACAGTTTTTATGATGGCGAGATATTTTGTGCATGATTGATCACTAGTACCTTCACTGTAAGCACATTTGAAGTCGGGCCAGCTCTATTCATGTCAAACCAGCCTAGTATCATTAAATTGATCGAGTAATAACTTCCTAGCCAAATATGGCCTTCTCTACCAAAGTGAGACAGATGTTCCTGAAGTTCATAAATGATCTCTTTCTGCTGGAATCCAAAAATTCGATAAAATACATATATAATTAGCAAGTGGATAAAATAAGAAACAGTAACGTTATGTGCGCATTTCAGTTTTCAGTCATATCTAACATTTCTGGTAGAGAAGGTCTTAATAAACTACCGTACATTTTTATTGCAGAGGGATTTTTTTCCCCCTCCAAAATGAGATATCTACAGTAAATGATTGACAGCATGACCGTACAATGATAAGGCCTTGATTTACGAAACAATAAGACTTTTTCTGACTGGACCCAATAATTTTTCAATGATTTTGAATTATATATAAGAGAGTGATTTGTTTTAAATAATAGGCAAATAGCATGATGGGGAACCCATTTAGAACGGGTACACATTATTGTGTATCATTATTTTATGCTTTAACTATTGAGGTGCCGCGCTGTGAGCTTGTATATCTGCTATTTTTGAAAAATCTTGAAAATTTGAATTTTGACCCGATTCTATAAGTGTCTTTTGAATCCTTCTAAGGTTTGAAAAACCCATGTTTCTATGTCAGCAATCTGGCTAGCCATCGTCAAAGAAAAGGTCCTTTTCACTTAAATTAACTGGAGCTCAGTTAGTCTGTTCTTGAGAGACTACTATGTCAGTGGTTCTCAAACCTTTTCATGTGAAGGACCCCCAAAAGGACATTTATTTGGCCACGGACCCCCATCTCAAAATATTCAGTTCCAGGGACCACCCAGAAGCAAAATTTGAGTTACAAACGTTCGCTTTGAAAATACATCTATTCAAAGATTTGCACTCATTTTCACGACTTTTTCAAAAATAGCAGATCTACAAGCTCGGTGCCACGCTGTGAGCTTGTATATCTGCTATTTTTCACTGGTTAAAGCATTCAATAATTCTAGGCCTAAATGGGTTAACTCCCTTCAAGACTTCAGTGGCCTGATGGATTTACGTTCTCTTATCAAATCACATAAACTTAACGTCATGTATCAAGGTATATAAAAGGTGCCTTTTTTGTAATATACTTAGAGGTTTTGAATGTGCAGCATTGCCAAGTTTGATTTCAATAGCTTTATCCCGAGCTTTATCATCAAGCGTATTATATTATCATCATAACATAATGCGTTTGTCAAGTCAGTGTTTAGCGGCTTGCTCAATACCTGGTTGTACGATGGTGGTGTCGCACGGTGGAAAATGTTGTGAACTCGTGAGTCCGTTATTTCTGGCATGCGACAACACCGCCACGCGACCAAGTATAAATTAGGCTTTTTGCCGTAGATCAGTAGATAAACTCATCGTATGTAAGTGTGTGCACAGCGTTCCAGAGATGGATTTGAATTATTGATATTGTCTGTGTTGCACTGTGCGTGTGGTCAGGACCTCAACCAAGGAAACGTTGTTTTTTACTCTTGCGTTGACACTTTCTGTTATGCTTCAACAATCCATGTTTGAGATGCAGAAAAAGAGGAGAAAAAAAGAAGGGGAAGAAATAGATTTAAAGCTACTATCTGGGACTTATTTTAATGAATAAAACATTATTTTAGCCAATCTGTTTGGTAGAGCAGGGGTCTTCAACAGGGGGTCCGGGACCCCTAGGGGTCCTCAGAGTTACTACAGGGGGACCGTCAAATCTTTGAGTGATAGGATCATGTTTTACTTTTTACATTAACCATTTGAACCCTAGCATTCCTATTCTGAGTGGAACATTAGACAAAAATAGCCGATCTATAAGCTTACAACGCCTCGCAGAGGTTTGTAAGGGAAAAGAGCAGAATAAAGTATTTGATGGTTCAAGTGGTTAATTGTCTGAAAATACACATTACTCCAACATGATGACAGTGCCGTCACACAAGTCTAAGCTGTCTAAGAAACACATTTTTAATCTGCAACACAATTTTATACAATATGTAGTGGGGGTCCCTGCTACATCTCTCTCGGCTAAGGGGTCCCTGGCCTGAAAATGTTGAAGACCCCTGTGGTAGAGTATGTCAGGAATCAGGGGATATTAATACAATCTGGGAATACATTCCTTACCAAGAAATGTCTTCACCAATATGTTTGTAAAGGTGTCTAGTAACACATCTAGCAAAGTTTGAAATCCAATTTCCCTAGGGGAATTTTTGACAGCTGCTGGAAGTTGGGGTACCGTTAACTTTACTACAGGAAAAAAATACAAAAACATAAGTTAAAGTTAATGGTAAGACACTTAAGGACAGTAAGGTGTCCAGGTACCAATGCAGGGCTTGCCTCCGTTTTTTCTCCATGTATTGTTGGCTCTGGAGAGAGGCGTAGGGCCAGGTCCTCATCTGTTTCCGAATCTGTTTCTAAAGTAAGTCAAAGTATTGGTCGTGATCAGGGGAATGGATGATGAAAGCAACTACAAAAAATTCCAGTGATTCAACTTCACACTTACCCAGACTACAGATTATCCTATCAACGTCATCTGCTAATGGTATGACACCTTTCAGCAGCTGTCAAAAGTATGTTGGATTTTGTTTAAACCATCAACAACATCAGTGCAGTGTGCTTTTGTCTGGAATAAACCGTTCTGTATGTACTCTTGGAAAAAGACACCAGTCAAATATAAGATATGTCAAAATACAAAGACTTGAAAGTTGAAAATTACATTCTTTTTTTAACAGCATGATCGGTTTTACATAGCAATATCCTGAGTGTTGATTTAACTGTTGAGTGTTAAAAATGGACCCTCGGGGGTTGGCAGTGTGTGATAGTGGCTCAGTTATGAGTGATTCTCAACCGGAGGAGGGCTGAGCCCACTGGTGGGCCTTGAGGATATTGCAAGTGGGCCCCCAAATAATTTATAACATTATTTCATGTAAAAATAAAGAGATCATGGTATTTTTTTCTTTAAAAATCAACACAATCGATTGGTTAATCATTAAAACAAACACAAAAAAAAAATCACAATTTTCAAGTGGGCCCTGTTCCAGAAAAGGTTGAGAACCACTGCTATATACAAACAAAAGCAGAAGACAATGATGACAATGATGCACTTGGATGTTTGAAGAAAGAAATGCTGACATACAGTGGGAAATAATCGATGAAAAAGATGTATGTTATCGTGACACATTGTGAGCTAGGGAATCGGCTATTTTTGCTATGTGTGTGTGCCACCGCTGTACGACTAATTAGGGCTTAAGTGGTTGATCACACTAATCAACTTAAAAAATAATTAGAATCTTTTCACTTTCATTTGTTGATGTATAAAGAATTTATAACAGAATAACCCTTCACTTCTCTATTACGATTAATCGATAGAATAATCGCTAAGATGATAATCGATAGTTGCAGCTCTAATTATTACTAAAGCCTTATTATTCGGTCACATTTCCTAAGAGTAAAGAGCTCTATGGAAAAGTTAACTTAATGTCATGTTAGAATCATGTTTCAAACTGATGTTATATTGTGTCCACTGTATGCCAACATTGCTGCACTTTAGCAAATCTTTAAGCTTATATTTTATTTATTTTCAAGTGACACCACTGATTAAGATGTACTGAAGTGATAGAATAAAGATGACTTTATGTGCCATGAAAACTGCTCTTGTACAGTGTGATTCTAGCTAGCTGAGTTTCAAGTTAACCAGTAAGACACCCAAGGGCGAAAAGCGACCTCGCCTTAAATGGCAAGGTCGCGCCATGTCTTGGCCATCTGGCAAGTGATGTATATCGTACCAGTTACCCATATATGGAGACCCCTGGCGACCATAGATATTCACAGATATGGGGGATTTGGTTCCCCTGGCACCACAGGGATCTCCATATCTCCATATATGGGCATTAAAGGGATTTGGTTCCCCTGGCATCACAGGGATCTCCATATATGGGCATAAAAGGTATTTTTCCCCCTGACATCACGGTGATATCAGAGTGTGAGAGTCAGAGTGATGTCAGAGCAGCAAACCCATAGACCGTAAAAAAGCGTACACGGACACAGACATGATGTGCCGTTTCTCATAGTAAACTGCGACCTCCGGTCGCAACAAGATACAGTAAAGTATATGGAGCATGATATCCAAATATACTGTACATGAATAAGATGCACTAAGATGCACAAAAATACATTAGTGCTAGAAGTACCTGTAGGCAGTACGTGCATGTATGTGTGTGGGAGTGAGAGTGTGCTTGTGTGTGTGCACATAAAGTAGCCTAATGTCATTGCTGGAGGTTTATGCAGAAAGGTTTGGTGAGTTCTTTCATAGTTTTAATGGTAGGCCTATTCTTTTTGACCCCTTATAGTGACTTAAATCACAACATAATGCATTATTACAGTATATTATTAGCATAGCATTATTATTATTATTATTATCATTATTATTATCATATTATAGCAGTACAATATAACATTTTTGTGTATTAAAGAAATATGAGCATTATAATGCACAATGATCCTGGCCAGTCTGTAAGTGACCAACAATTATGCTGTATCGTGATTATGATACTTGACCTTACAAGTAATTATGAAATGCTTTATGATGTGTTGTGATTGTATTTCATGAGTGCTTATAGCTACTCATATAGTGTTAAAAGCATATTGTAGTCATTGGTTCTCAAAGTGGGGTCCGAGGACCCCCAGGGGTCCTTGGAGGGGTTCCAGGGGGTCCTCTGCAAAATGTGTTAATACAGCATCGCAATCACTTTAAACACTTTATCCATTCATACGTTTGGCTATTCAAAAATACTATAGCAGATGCAGTGCGGCAAGAAGTGAATTATTTGGAGAAAGTTTGAATAATTTTGCATTTTTAACACGATCTCCAATTCTGGCTGTCCCTGGCACAAAATATTTTGAGGATCCACAGCAAAAATTGGGGGTCCTTGACATGAAAAGGTTTGAGTTTAATTGTAGACAATTATTACACAATAGTCTAATCACAATTATTTGACATAATCACGATTATTTTTCATAATCGTCATAATCATTTTCATTTTGAAAAATGTTCATATATGTTTTTTGAAGTAAAAAATAGTGGAAATAGCTCATCTACAAGCTCACAACGCGTAGCGATGCGACGCGTTGTGAGCTTGTAGATCGGCTATTTCCACTATCAATGTTCTTTTTTTAAGTATAAAGTTGTCAAATATGTCAGTAATTTCTTTTAGGTTATGTGTCATATCTACCATGTGCAACTTCAAAGCCTAAAAGCCAAACAGAAATGTAATTGTCAACAACAAAAACACAATTAAATCGTTAATCGCAATTATTTGAGTGACAATTAATTGTCATGTAAAATGTCATAATCGTGACAGCCCTACATGGAAGGGGGGGGGGGGGGGGGGGAATAGGCAGGTGATGGAGGGATGAGCAGAGTGCAAAGAGTTTGACAGGGGTGATGGAAGGTTGTCGGCAACCAGAGAGGGAGCAGAGTAGAGTGAGAGGGATTTAGAATTATTCACATAGTTGCACTGGATCATTCCCTCTATTGTCAGGTTGGACAATGACAGCCCAGTGGCAGCGGGCTTAAAAAGGATAGACACGCCAGCAGCAGCAGCAACCCCAAAGGCAGACGGAGAAGGAGACATCAAACCAATACCAGAGGTATTACAGAAAAAAAAATATACTCTCTTTTCTTAATCTTAACTTGCTTGGTGTTTGTGGATTCTGTTGTAGGCCTACTTAGCATCTCAACATACTTGTGGTCCATTGTGCGGGAGAGCTGTGAAGAAATGAAGAATGGAGAAAAAGCTGCTGATCTCTTAGTGGATTTTGATATTTCTAAGGCTTACAAACTCTGTGTGGTGCCCAAGTGTCAGGCTCATTTTGATGGATAGAATTCATCTTGGGGGGGGGAAAAGGGTTTCTGCACAATGATGCCTAAACTAAAGTCAGAGAAAGAGAGACAGAAAACATACATATTTTCATTGCAAAGTGGAAGAACATTTCATCCAATGTCTTCATTTCCACAGATTAAAACACCTCGACCCAAGATAATGTCAGGACTACAAATTACCCCATGGATGATTTCAGATTTATCTTATTTTGTTTTGTTGCTTTTTTTGAGGTGATGTTGCGCATACACGGCAGCGCATGCAGAAATCACCGCTCACTGCACGGGTGAAGGAGCACCAATGCTGACTATTGGTCGGGTTTAGAAGATTAGCGTGCGATGCGCTGAGGGGAATTAGTTGCAAACAATGGCTTTGGAACCTGCACTACAGCCTGATCAGCACTTCCATTGGCATGCGGCCCTTTGGGTCAAGTGCATTGCTGGCTTTGGCCAATTTGACTGTTTCAACTGTGAACAAGTCTTGGTTTGACTGAATGATGGGGCATGTGGCGTGTTTGCCAATGCACTGACTGGCGCTGTAACATGAGTGTGAGCTAGGCACCAGGTTTAGATGTTGGGGAGACGGGTGAGAGGGCTTGGTTGGAGACCAAGTTGACCACGTTCAGTGAAAATATTTAAACATTTGGCATAAATATGGGAACATTCAGTGAAAATAGCAGATCTACAAGCTCACAATGCTTCCCGCACAGTCTTTGTGGACACAATGAAGTGTAGGGTTTAAGTACTGCCAGGTATTCTAGATGCTAGGGGTTTTTAGCTAGCCCATTTATTTTTATTTAATCAGCGTATAGCACGGAACTAGGAAATAGAGATATATTATCTTTAGTTTAGGACAGGAGAGAGACAGGAAACTGAAAGCAGAGATCGGGACAGACATGAAACACAGGTCCCCAGCTGGAATTCAACCATCACAGTGATGTGGTCGATATACTGTATCTGTTTATCTACCTGCACAACGCAGTGTTGGTGGGTCTGGAAAAATGCAACCACGGTAGCGTTGGGTCTCAGTGAATCATATTTTTTCCAGGCCTTGTGACTATCAAAAACATTGCACAATTCAGCTTGTAAGAGAATTATGCAAGCGTATCTGATCTGTTCTGCATGTTTAGTCTGGTGTTCACTTCACATTAAGCTGTGAACATTATTTACACTAGATTAGAGCATTCACGAATAGCGATTTTTAGTATTCGAATTATTCAACCTCAAAGTATTGGAATAGTCGAATATTCTACAGGACTGGCCAAACTGTCAAATATTAAGTAAGCAAGAGGCGAACATTGTGAAAATAGCCGCTTGGGCTCACAACGCGAGGCGTTGTGAGCATGTAGATCTGCTATTTCCACAATATTTATCTGTGGAACCGAGTCACATTAAATGTAATACCTACAATTCCAAGTGCTTGTCAGGGTGGGGGTCCCCAGTTCAAATATGTTTATTTTGGGGGTCACGGCCTAAAAAGGTTTGAGAACCCCTTGTATAGAGCATTAACAAATTCATCCACCAGGGGCATTGACAACTATTTTTTATGACTTCCTATCTAGCCAAGCATTATAAACTATATATTTTTTAAAGAGAAAACAAACCCAAAAAAAAAGCGAATATTCGACTTCGGTGAACAACGTCGAATAGTGACTTTGATATTCGAATATTCGAATATTTGGTGAATGCCCTAATTTACACCCAGTTCAGACCAGCAGCAAAATGGCGCTTCCGCGTTCTGAGAAAGCAGCGAGTTCAACACACTCTCACTCCCCAAAAGGTCCATCGTGACTTCTTGGGGATGACAATAGAAACAAACTTTAAAATGTGTTGAAGGGCATGTTTGTTACCTTACCATAAAGCAGTGGTTCTCAAAGTGGGGCACCGGGGACTCCCAGGGGTCCTTGAGGGGGTCCCTAGACAAATTATTGTTAGGAACCAAACAGGCCCTTAAGTGTCTGTAACTCTGAGAGTGCACGAATGGAACCAAGTGAAGCCGTTAAATTAACACAATGATGATACAAGAGATCAAAATTAGAGATGCACAAAGTTGACATTTTGTCCGATATCCGATAACATGCAGGGTCAAATCGGCCGATACAGACATTAGATTTATATTTAGCCAAATACTGAATTTTTGTATTTTTCATTTTCAAAGCCAATAACGGTCACATTATTATTATGTGAATATCTGTGAAATATCTGTGAAAAGAAATACATCTGAATTATGTTGGCATTCACAATCTCTCCCCCCTCTCTCCCTAGCAGTGGTCTTAGCGCTTGCATCGGAGCCTCTCCTCGATGCTGTACACCCTAGCAGGAGGAGGCACGCTCTGTGGCACGGCCGCACTCGTGCTCCTCATCGTCTCCACGGCGACCGACTTCTGGATGCAGTACCGCTACTCGGGCGCCTCGGCCAATCAGGGACTCTGGAGGTTCTGCATCAACCACAAATGCCACGCCCACACGATCACCGTTGGTGAGCAGGGGCAGGGGGGCAGTGGTGGTGGAAAGTATTTATGTACATTTACTCGAGTATTGTACTTGTGTCTTGTGTACACTTGTGAGATGACCTTTAGTTTGCTTTAGTACATGGGTCTTCAACAGGGGGTCTGGGACCCATAGGGGGTTCTCAGGGTTACTACAGGGGGTCCTCCAAAACTTTGAGTGACATTTTCTTTTCTCCTTTTTTATATTAACCACTTGAACCCTAGTGTCCATATTCTGAGAACTTAAGACAAAAATAGCAAATCTGCAAGCTCACAACGCCTCGCAGTGGATATTTTCAGCAAAGAGGTTTGGTACAGAGGGGGAAAAGAGCAGACTAAGTACAGAGTGAAAGGTCAAGTTTAAGTAGTTTCAAGTATTGACGGTTCAAGTGGTTAAAGGGATATTTCACTTTCAAAAAAAGTTGTCATTTTATCGTCTAATCAGGCTTTTGGGAACACCCTGGACACTACAGTTTTTGAATTTCTTCTTTCAGTATTTAGATTTGATATTCATTTCTCCCCTTCCATGACCTTCCTATACAAACCCATTATAACTTCAAACTCCATTTTAACCATGATAGATTTAATTAAAAGACCTGTCGTTTTTTCTGGTGACTCCTCCATCCATCCATCTTCAACCGCTTATCCGGAATCGGGTTGCGGGGGTAACAGTTCCAACTGAGACTTCCAGATGTCCTTATCCCGAGCAACTTCCTCCACTCCCTCATGGAGTATACCGAGGCGTTCCCTGCTGAGAACCATGGCCTCAGATTTAGAGATGCTGATCCTCATTCCGGCCGTTGTACACTCGGCTGCGAACCGATCCAGTGAGAGCCTCCAAATACGTGAGCAGGCCATGTTTTTTCGATAACATTTTTCATTGATTTCTATAATTTTTTGGGGGAAATGAAAATTATTAAATACAATAAAAGATTAAATGAAAAAAAGTTATCGGAAAAACACCTGCTCACGGTGTTAGGAGTCACCATTGAATCTATCATGGTTAAAATGGAGTTTGTAGTTATAATGGGTTTGTATAGGAAGGTCCTGGAAGGGGGCAAAATGAGGGAAATGAATATAAAATATCTAAATACTGAATGAAGAAATTCAAAAACTGGGTGTTACCAAAAGCCTGATTAGACGAAAAATGACAATGTTTTTTTTTTAAGTGAAATATCCCTTTAAATATCTGAAAACACAAATTGACATGAATCCAACATTCACTGATGATTGTGCTGTCAAACAATGAAACTATATGGAATCTATGTTAAGGTTGACCCACAACCTGCTTCATCTCTCTCTCTCAGCTAAGGGGTCCTTGGCCTGAAAACGTTGAAGACCCCTGCTTTAGTATGTCCATTTTAGAATATGTTATACTTCTACTCTCTGAGGCAAATATGGTACTATTTACTCCACTACAAACATTTGAAAAGTTACTTTGTAGGTTTTGATCAACCTGTTATCCAATTTTGCACCACGTTGTGATTCAGAAATAGCTCAAGCTTGTAGATCTGCTTTTCGAAAAAGTGACACATTTTGAAAAAAACTTGAGTACTTTTATTTGGCGTTGCTAATTTTACTTTAAGTAAAAAGAAGAAAAGAGAGATCTTGAGTACTTTTTCCTTTTTCCATCACTGGGGCTTCTTTTTAAATGGGTTGTAGACAGTAGCAACCATACTTGTCTATTTGATGTGTGGTGAGATATTTCATTTAAAACTGTTCTCAACGTCACCTGCAAACTGCACGTTTTGATATTTTCTCTTTTCTTTATAGGCCTACTAAAACCACTTCAGTTGTACTCTATCACTGTGAAATTAAACTAACCCTAGAACGAAAATAACATACCAATACGGTACACTAGACAGTACTAATAGGGAATTAATACAGTGTTAACAACTCTAGCACCATTTTATACTTCTAGTGAAAATATCCCATCTACAAGCTCACAAAGTAACTTGTGATGTGACGTGCTGTGTGAGCTTGTAGATGGATATTAGGACATTTTGTGAAAAATGTGTACACCATGTTGAAAGTAGTTAAAGGTGGGTAAGCACTGTTGTAGAGTGTTCAGTAACAGGGGCCTCCCTGTCTCTCTAGCTCTTTAATAAACAGAAAATACATTTTCAAGTGGGTGACAAAATTCCAGCCAATCAGGAGAGAGTACCCATGTAAATTCTGTAGTGTTCAAGTTGCAGTTGTGTCTGCTCAATTTCTTTGTGTCATCATCACTTCCAATTTATGGTTTAATCTGTATCCTGTGTGGGTTCTCTATCCTGATTGGATCAAATTGGTATCCCCACCTGAAAATGCATTTTCTGTTTAATTAAGAGCTGGAGAGACAATGGAGACTCCGGTTACTGAACAAACACTCTATACTATAGCAATGAGTATCACAATATAAAGCTATCCAACACTTAAAGGTAGGGTAAGTGATTTAATTTAGTTCAAATAATAACAAAATGGGTCGTGTTCAACTTCTGATAGTACTAGTTCAGTGGTAAACAACCTTTTCAAGCCCATAGAGCACTTTTTCTTAGAATGTGTAAGCCGAGATCTATACCACTACACAATATGTAAAAAAAAGAAAAAAAAGTGAGATATAATTTTTACTTTTGCTATTTCTGACAAGCTCAATCTATTTGCATACATACACACAAACTAAGGATAGTAGTAAATATGAATAATGAAAATGGGGAAATTTGCACAACTTTAACTTAAATGTTATGAGCTTGTCGCCTGCTATTTTCCGCGGGTGCATCTTTTTTTATGACCGCTCCTCTCGGAAACAATTTCACGGGTCCCTCCCGGTTCGGGTCATCATTTGAAATAAATCTCGCAACCAATCGGGTCTTATTAGGAACAAAATTCACAAGCCCATTAAGCTAACTCAGTCATAACCTTGTGTCACCATGCTGTTCAGTGTCCACACAAACACCACAGACAGTATGAGCTTGAGCGCGCTTGTGCTGTGTAGTAGCTATAGGCCCGTCACCCATAGCAGGCTATTGCTGTTATGCCTCCAAGTGCCTGAGTCAATCCACTTTGAATAATTTGAGGGGGCATATCCACACCACAGTGTACGAGCAACCCCTCTGTCTATGGAGTAATCCAGAATTTTACTGAGATCTGATTGGCTCACAGTTTTCAGGAAGTTAACTTTCATTGAAATGAAGGCACAGGGTTTGTCTGTCGCCTCCTCTCCCAATACACAAAATCTGCCTGTCACAAGGCAGATTTTGTGTATTGGAAGAGGACATCACAGGCTCTATATACTATAGAGTTTTTGGTCCATATTTGGACTTCAGCCTTATCCCCTGTGAGGAGAAAAAAGCAGTTTCAGTTGCTCCACCAACCTAAAACTGGGGCCTTCCTCCGATCATGGTCGAGTGGGGTCGGGCCTTACGCGCACCAAGGCCCGCCACCACTTGATCATGATTGGAGGAAGGCCCCCGCCTGTCACCTACATGAAAAGTGAAACTTAAGTGAAATCACCTACCCTACCTTTAACAAAAACATATCACTTACCCTACCTTTAATGGTAACCTGTGTGTTTGCACCACAGCATTCTGGGACGCCACCAGGGCCTTCATGCTGCTGTCGGTGCTGAGCTGCTTCGCTGGAGTGGTGCTGGGACTCAGCGCCTTCGCTAACGGCACCAAGAGCAGGAGGGTTCGAACCGGTGGCATCGCACTAGTCCTCTCTGGTAAAGCATGCAGGGAAAGAGGGGGGGGGGGGATCTTGTATTTTACTGGCTCTCATAGGGGTCCTTGAGGAAATTCCAAGGGGTCCACAGTTAAATTAAAGGACAAGGTAGGCACCGCAAATCCGACCTGAGCTGAGTGATTTGTTAGATTAACCCTACCTTGCACCGCCAATCCGACTGATATTCCCTTATGCATGGGCCTAGTCTGTATCTTTCAGTCCCTTTTATGTCCATATATGGAGATCTCAGAGTTGAGTCATGGCGACTCAGCCACTCAGCGCTAAGAGGATACTGACAACAGTGACAACAAACAAAATGTGTGTGAGGAGGAATTGATTGACATAACTGGGTAAAATAAAAGAAAAAGACCCAAAAGAAAATGAAAATGTTTTGTTCTTGGTTGCTCAGGCTTCCTGGCCCTGCTGGCCCTGGCCATCTACACTGGAGTGACCGTCACGTTCTTCGGCAAGCGTTTCCTGGACTGGCGCTTTTCCTGGTCTTATATCATTGGCTGGGTGGCCATCATCTTGGCTTTCGCTGCAGGTAAAGGAACTAAAACACCGACCCTAGGTGCTCCTAAGAGTTACTATAGGAGGGAGGGGTCACCCAATCTTTGTGTGTTAAGATTAAGAACGTATTTTATTAACTCCATTTAGGACACATCATTTTCCAAAACCTTCAATTGTTTATATCACATCTGCATCTTCCAACCTGTAGAACAGTTACACACCCAGTCCAGGGCAAGAACAACAAATAAATAATAAAATAAAAATAAAAAATAGGCAGAGAAAAAGAACGGAACCAGTTCAAACGTGGTGGAAAGTGTACACTACTGTAGGTCTAGCATTGCCTGTATAAATTCAGGACTCTGACAGATAAGGGAACTTTCACGTACATTGGTGCCACCCAGTGGAACAGCCTGGACACTGCAAGTTGCAACCAAACTGACTTAACTTGAGGTCATGGCTGATGTTGTAGGTTGTAGTTTATTTTATTTTAGTAAGGTGATATTATGTGATATCTTTTGTTATGAAAAGTGTTTATTTAACATACTTAGTTGTATGGCATGTCTTTACGTGAGGACCACAATGGAAATAGACTTTATTTTGTTTTTTATCCGCAATGGTTTTAACATGTACACTGGTCATTTTGTATGTTAAAGAAAAATGTGTGGGACAATAAAAAAAGAAACATACTACATTATTGAAAAATAATGGTGCACCCTACTACATACAGCAGCTGTAATATTCCTGTGTTTACTCTTGCAGTAGTAACACCCTTGTTTTAACTGAAGGGTTACGTTTACCATTGTTGCGACCCCGGCCTAGGGGAGACTCAAGGAGCAACAAAAAAGTGAGCTCCCAAGAACCACCAGAAGCAATGACCTGTAGCCTTTTTTATGGGCTTTTATTAAAAAGCCAGTGACTTCAGAGTGGGCTTACAGTCTAAGCAAAAGTAACTAAACATCGTAACCCAACCATACCTATCAAAACTAACCATTTCCTTCTCTGTTTCAGGCGTATTTCAGTTGTGTGCCTACCAGAAGAACATTGCAGAACCTGCTCCTCCAAACATGCCCGACAGCTGAAATACGCATTGATTTGGGCATCAGTGTTTCTTAACCGGTGGGTCATGGCCCAAGAAGTGGGTCGCGAGACATCTTCACATGGTCACAGATGAATTAATCTATTACTTTGAGTCCATGACCTCATGAATGAGGAACAGCAGTATAAGAAAAAGTTGAGAACCACTGATTAAAGAGTTATTATTACATATACCACTGCTTTTGGACGTCACCTGAGCTTTGGAAATTGCCTAGATTAGAATAAACAGGAATATTTAACTCCAATGTGTGGTTTATTTAAAGTGAATTTCCAGTGTGTGGTTTATTTGTATAATGTATAAAAAGACCCTGTCAATTTCACACTAGTGGAGCCCAGGGGAGTAATAGAATACAGTAATATTTCGTCACTGTCAAAACCTCGTATCTCAAAGTTTCAAATGTGTAGGTTTTTGTCATATAGTAAAGCCCTGCTTCATCATACAAGACTGTCGCACAAAACACGTGAAAATAGCCGATCTACAAGCACACAACGCCTTGCGATGCAAGGCGTTGTGTGCTTATAGACCGGCTATTTTCACTATTTTAAATTGCTTTTAAAATGATAACAAAAAAGGAAGGTTTTCACCCGACAGCGACAATATAGAAGATTGTGTGTGTGGATGGAAGGCACTTCTGTGTTCTCTTGATGTCCCGAGGTGTTCTAAATCATTTGTCTGTGGAGACATTTTCATGTGAACCCCGGGAAGAACGGACACATTTCAGCCATCTGTGAATTAAAACATCCGACTGTGAAAACTGAATCTCCTCCTCCTGTATTACATATTATTTAGTGTGGCTGCCGGAAGGGCAACACACTATTGTTATCATCTCGAGTTTAAGCAGTAACATTTAGGCAGCCAATGAGGAACCATTCATTGACTAAAAGCATTTTTTTCTTCTTCCTCATTGGCTAAATGTTACGTATGATGTATGGTGACGTATACCGACAACATCAAAGGTTTTTGTTGCTTCGTCATTGGTTAAATGTTACTCCGTAACCACCAGAGGATTGGTCGAGCTTCACATGACATTTTTGCTGTTTCCTCATCGGCTAAAAGTTAATTTAACACGTTTTTGCAGTTTCCTCATTGACTAAAAGTGACTCTATAAAATAACCCCATTGACTTGAATGGGAAAATACAAATAATTGCATCTTTTAGACTGTTCTTCTGTAGGATGCCATGTCATGTAGGCTGGATCTACCGACGGATCAGCGCAATACACACAGAGATGACATTACAGCATAGCCAAATGCAAAGCAATCGCCCCTCGTGCCAGGTTCCCAAAGGCTCACATGATGAGGCCTCTTCTTTTCAACATTTACATGCTTCCACTGGCTCAGATTAGGGAGGAAAACAAAATGTATTTTTTCTGTATAATTATGCAGACAACGCAAATGTAGATAACCATATCACCCGGGGACTAATAGTCCAATACACGCAGTAAAAACATTGAACAAATCAAAGACTGGAAAGTGACAGACTTTTCTTTCATGAAAGACACAACTGAAGTAGTTGTTTTAGGAGCCAGGAAGGATTTAATGTCAGTGCCCAACTTCATACTTAATGTTAGAAACCAGAAATCCTGGTGGCGTCATGGACTCAGGCCTGACTTTTAACAGCCCCATTAAGACAATTACAAAGTCAGCCGACTATCACTTTAAAATATCATGACTTAACTGTGTCCACGTGTTCATCTTTAGTATTCAACGACTACTATGTCTTTATAAGTCTCCTAAAATGTTTTATCAGAATTCTCAGAACATCAGAACATATCACTACATGCTCAGACCTTTACACTGGCACCCTGTCTGTCAATAACCTGACTTGCGCCAGATGGTGGCAGTAGTGCGTACCGCCCTAGAGCGGTATGCAGCCAGGCATACGCACTGCTGCCATTATCTGGCGCAGTCAGGTTAGTCTGTCAAATAATTTGGTTTGAATCTGTCTGTCTGTCTGTCTTTCAATCACACCCACACCCCAGGTCAGGCTGGCTGAAACATTTCATAGCAGTGGTATTCTTTCAAATCACCCCTAATGTAGCTACATGTACTGTAAGCGGATTTGCTGTTTCTGCTGTGTGTGTGGTATGTGGTATACATTTGTGAATAGATGTTATCATGTAGTACAATGCGTGTCAGACAGAAGAAAATGGGGTCTTGAGCCCCTGCCTTTTCATCTGTCTGTAAAAAGTGCCCTCTCCAGACCATGAATGCAGTTTACATTATGGTGAAAGAAAGGCAACTACCCCCTTCCCATGCCATACCTGAAGGCAGCATTCAAGTCAAAACTCTCTTGAACTTGAACGCAGCATATCTTATGTTGAAATAATTGTCCTCTCTGTGCAGAAATCGACTTGATTATGCTTAGTTCAGTGTGTATTAAGCACCAAAAATAGCCGACCTCCAAGCTCACAACACGATGCAGCTGATATTTTCACCAAAAGGCCCCAATTTCAGCCCCTGCCTCTGTAACATTCTCTGCACTTCCTTGGTGTCTAGGTTTGCACTGCGTTTTACAGGTGTGAAGAAGTGGGTGAAGGTTTTAGCGTAAGCTTCATCATTTTGTAGTATTCCAGAGAGGAAGAAGAAAAGGGATGGGCAGCGAGAGGGAAATTATGAAGACAAAAATCTTAAATTAAGCATGTCAAAGAGAGATAAAAAAAAAGAGAAAAATCACACCCAGTGTGAAGTGAGTGGTGCCTTTTATGAGTTCATTTCATTAAACGTCTGGGACAGACATACAGACAGTACAGACAAAGCCAGATGTAGGAGCACGGCTCAAAGAATCAAGAGTATACACATACATAGCATAGTCGTGTTTACATGAGGTTAAGCATAAGGGGTGAAGGTGGTAAGGCATTGGTAGGCCTACATCACAGCAGTACATGAGATTAGACATAAGGTGGGGAAAAAATCACACCAGGTGTGAAGTGAGCAGTGCTTTGTATGAGTTAATTTCATTAAGCGACCCGCAAAGCTTGGCCAATGAGCCAAGTGCGGGACATATATACAGTACGTACATACATACAAACAGACAAAGCCAGATGTAGGGGCGGTTAGCACGCTCAAAAACAGCACAACAAAACATGTATCAACATTAAGGGAGGGGAGAAAGAGTCAGTTTCATTCAAGTGTTCCATTTGACAGGCCAGCCTGGTGACTGGCCTCATTCAGAGGTCTGGTGGTAGTGGGTGGAAATCTGGTAGGCCTCCTTGGCTGGCCGCAGTCATTGTAGGGCAGGGGTGTCCACACTTTTTTCAAAGGGGGCCACATTAGAGAATATTAAAACACCCAAGGACCGACTTATCTCCAGACAAAATATACTTTCGGTCGGACCATAACAAAGTCACATACATATGCATCGCATTTAAACGATTTTATTTAACTACCATCATCAGTATTTAATATCAATGGTCTTTTGTCAGGTGTGTGTGCTATTAACAAAACACAAATAACTTATTTCCTCCTTATAACCTTATTTCACATTACCAAATGTAACCAGACGTGCAAGGTAAAAAATACAATTAAATAGCCTTTCTTTGATCCCTTCAGAATGAGACAACAGGAAACAAGGAATTCTGACAAATTACTCTGGGAAAATATTCTTGTTTGACGGTGCCGGCAGGCCGTCAGACAAAGCTCGGGCCGCATTAGGCCCCCGGGCCGCACTTTGGACATCCCTGTTGTAGGAAAACAAAGTACTCACAAGTTTGTTTGTGGTTGAGGTGGTGCATGTCCTTGGTGATACGACAATACTCCTGTACAGTGCCTTTATTAAAGGACGACATGACCCATTTTCGACATATCTTTATTCTCATTATAAGATGGTACAATTTTTGTCTACTCGGTCTGTGTCTCAGAGGAGGGCTGCGGACGATTCAGAAACCAGTGACATCATCAATTGGCATTTTGTTTCTTTAGAAACATTTTTTTTTTTTTTTATTAATGCAAGAACAATGGCTCCATTATAACATGCCAGGTTTCCAGGAATAGAAAGTCTAAAGTTTCTATTGGCTTGGATTCCACATCGATGATGTCACTGGAAGATGGGTTTCTGAACTGTCCACAGTCCTCCTCTGAGACACAGTAGACAAAGATTGTGCCATCTTATAATCAGCATTAATGAGGACCAATTATATGAAGGCAGACTGAAAATGGCAGAAGTCATCCTTAAATTTTTCGTTTTTCTCTGTTTTATTTTAAGAAGATTGTTCATTTCCCAGAGGATTCCTCATGACTCGTGTCACGGTTACCACACTTTTCTTTTATTGCATTTTATTCTGTGTTGCTAGCATAGTGTTGTGTCTGACGCCGCCTGTTCACTTCCAGCAGGTGTTTGGCAGGTTTGGGCCACATCCAAACTTTGACAGGCTGGCAGAGGGCAATGGTGCCCTCGATGGCGCCCTCTGGTGTTGGTAGTATGTCAGTTCTGTAGGCCAGGAGGAGGCACACCTCAATCTGACATGGTTCTGGCCATGACGGCATGGACAGGTAAATCTTTGAGGTAAGTCTGTGTCGGTTTGGTCCGGGCTTACTGAAGTCTCCGGGCTTAGGTTGGATTACATGAGACTGACCGTCTGGATACAGCACCTGCACTTTAACAGTACGCAGGGCGTCCTGGATGTGTTCCAGCGTGGCATCAATGTCTAACGCCACCACCAGGCCAGCGGTGAACGTCACAGGGTTGTCTGACTTCCCGGTCGGCTCGATGGCTATGGTCGCTGCCGTCGCTCGCCGGATCTGCGGAGGCAGCTGTGGGCGCAGCAAGCCGCTGTGTCTTAGTGTGGTCTGTACGATCTTAACCTGCTCCACTGGCCCCCGGGAGGACAGTCGTGGCGTCAGGGCCAACAGCTTTCCAACAAAACTGTCCTGCAAGTGGGCCAGCTCTGTGGGAAACAACCTTTGAAAAGAGTCCACCTCCTGGACAAACCGCTCACAGCTTCCGATGAGAGAGTCCATCCCTCGCCTGGCGTGCGTGTCAAGCATCAGCCACAACGCCCTCGCCTGGAGACGCATGTGATGTATCATGGCCATCTGTCTCCTCTCCAATCCACTGTACAAGAACTCCAGTTTATATGTCTCCTCCATGATCTGCCGTATTTGTGACGTTACCGTGGATATGTACTGTTGGAGGACAAGAGGGCCGGGCGTGTTCAACAGACCCTCTTGCAGGGCCTTCACGAGCAGCCGGTGACAGCTGAGGTATGTGGCTGTGAAGTCAGCCGCTCCAGCCAGCTCTGGCTGTAGCTCCCTGAGCCTCTGGAGGTCTCGGATGGTGAGGTTCAACAGGTCCAGCACCCCTGGTGCCATCAGGTTCTGGACAGCACTGAACCGCTTCAGGCTCTGCTGGAGGAAAAGCTGGGTGGACTCAAAGGCACCAGACCCTCTGCTGGAGTCTGCAGAGTCCAAACCACGTAACTGCTTCATGCCTGGTAACCTCAATGGGGGCACCAAGTGAGAGAGGCTGTCTCTGAGGTAGACGTAGTGCTCGAACGTGTGGTTGTAGAACAGGGCCGGCATGGTGGGACAGGACTTGGCTGCGTTGAACACCAGCACCAACACGGCAATGTAGTCTGGGTCGTCCAAGTTGGGCTCGGGTGTATCAAGGTAGGGGTGCGTTTTGAGAAGCTCCGGGACCAGGGGTAGAACCAGGGTGGGGTGACGCTCTCCCGCCGATTTCAAACAGTTCCAGACGGCCTCGCGGTCGGCGGGATACTTCTTGAGGTTTTTGCGCAGCTCCTGCTGGAGCAGCCGGATGCACTCAATGGTGGAGACGTTGGTGTGACACAGCAGTTCGTGAAGGGCCTTCCGGATATCACGTGACGAATCGGGCAAAACGGCTAGGACCGTGTCCAGCTGGTCCTCTCTGAGCTTCACATGATCGGAGAGCTCTCTCAGCGAGTAGACGGCCCGGAGCCTCACTTCCTCGATCTCGTCGTTGAACATGTCAACCAGGAAGTCCAGGCACTTCTCTGCAAAGCTGGGACATGAGCGTGCCAGAAGGCACAAGGCCTCCACTGCCGCGATGCGCACTTCATACATCTCATCCTCCAGGCCGTGGACGAAGGCCCCGCAGGCCCCCTCGTCAATCAGGTAAACAGTGTTTTTGTCCATCTTCTGGTGGTTTGGTTTGTTTTGACCCCACTTCCTGCCTTTCCCAAACTCTCCGCTGCTATACAGCTCCCTTACTACCTCGTGGTCCGTGCGTTTCTTCCTGAGATCTGACATGAGGTTCTTGTCCAGCGTCTGCTCCAGGAAATGAGGACTAACCTGCAGCATGGAGCCCAGTGTTTTGGCCGCCTGCACCCTGACCATCCAGGACGCGTCGCTGATCATGTGACTGATCTTCCCGAATGAGTCGTCCACCAGACGGATCCCCTCATTGGACGACGGGAAGGGTACAATGCTTTCTGGGTAGAGTTGGCTGAGCACCCCGACCATCTGCACTGCTGCAGAACGCACCTGTTCATAGTCGTCAGACAGTGACCTGCAGGCCGGCTCATAGATGATCTGACTAATCTTCATTCCTCTCTCGTTCAGCTGGAGCATGGCTTTGATGGCTGATGTGCGCACCCTGGGGTCCTCGTCTCCAAAGTATTTGCTGATGTCACTCTCTATGTCAGCAGATGTGCCTAGTCCCTTGTTGCCTTTGCTTAGAGGAGGCCTGTCCACAGTGCCCAGCCACCCCAAGAGCTCCAAGGCCTTCTTTCTCACGCCAAAATATGTATCTGACAGGTGCTTACAGGCCACCTCAACGAGCCTCTGCCTAACAGCAGGACTGTTGGGCAGCTGTGAACCTATGGCCAGCAGAGTACCCAGCAGCTGAGCCAGAACCTGGTGGGACTTCTCATTGTTGAGGGTGCTGATGACGTTGTCGATGATGCAGTCAGGGCTAAAGCCGTTGGTCTTGGACAGCAGGCCCAGCAGAGAGGCGATCTTCAGCCTCACAGAGGTGTCCGTCTCCTTGCGGTGGTGCTCCACCAGGACCCGAATCACGCCCTCGATGCTGTCTGCTCTCACATCATGCCTGCGCCCGAACGCAAGCAGGACCTGAACGGTGTCGTATGAGTTGGTGGACTTGCACAGATCAATGTGGAGTGCTGCTTCATCCGTAGATCTCATTATTACCTGTTCGCAGTCGTCCTCTGTTACCGCCCGTGCCTCAGCTAAGGGGACACGGAAAACGCTTTGCTGCTCTCCGCAAGTGTCTGGAACTCTTTGTGTTGTCAGCTTTTAGACAGAATCATGACATCATCGAATATGATGTCAGTCTTTCCCAAATATGGTGTTATGTGTCTGGGTCCCTTTTATGCCCGATTTCCGGTATATGGTTAATATAATAATAATTATGTGCTGTATTTTGACCATTGTCCGACTCCTGCATGCTCTTCAGAGAAAGATTAACGCCAGATACAGCCAGGTAGCTTAATTTTTACATTTAGTTTATTTTACAGACTGAAAAAACAGTTCTACACAGACTTAAATCATACAATGAAATCATTTTGTTGATGTCTGACATCAGGGTTTTCCTGAACCGGCACAAAAGGCTCTGACATCATGTACGCCACATGAGACTTCGGCACGCGCGTTCCCCGCCGCAGCGGGGAGTGCAGTGCCCTGCCTCGACCCGACCCGATATGCGGTTTTCCAGAACCGGCGTGAAAGGTTCGGAATCTCTGTATGCAGAGCTGATGTCTGACAACAGGGTTTTCAGGAACGGGCACTGTCGCATAGATCTCCATATATGGGCATAAAATGGATGCAGACAGACAGATACAGATATCTCCATATATGGGCATAAATGGACACAGGCAAAGCCTTCATAGCTTGTTGCTTATATTATTGCCTTTTTATTTGTCTCATTTTGTTTTTTGCCCTATTGCTATACTATCGTCTTTGGCATTTATATGACTGTCTCTTTTTTTTTCTTTTTCTATTTGTGATTGGTTCTCATAATATGTGAACAAGTCTTGGTTTACTGTATGCCCTGAATTTCAAATAAACAAAACTGGGGGAAAAAAAAAATGGACACAGGCAAACAGATGGTCAAAACGGGTCCTATGACGACACGTATCATGGGGTTTGTGTACTGGGTCTGCAGAGATCTCCATATATGGGCATAAATGGACACAGGCAAACAGATGGTCAAAACGGGTCCTATGACAACAGGTAGGCTATAATGGGATTTGCATTAAAGGGTGGGGCATTCATTCCCTATTAGAATGTACCTCAAAACAGGAGATTTTCACCCTTTTTCATATTTGTAGTAGTTTTTCTTTTTCTTTTACCATTTCTCATTTCACACTTTTTGTGTGATAAGTAGGCTAATGCCTCATTCACACTGTAGCAGCAAAGCTAATGGTTTGCTTGGTAATTCAATGTAATCTCAATGGAAACCAGCTTTAAAGCTTTCCAAGCTTTGTTCTCAGCTTCTCCAGCATCTTAAAGCTGGTTTCCATTGAGATTACATTGAATTACCAAGCAAACCATTAGCTTTGCTGCTTACAGTGTGAATGAGGCATAATGTGTCAAAGACCCACTGATATGCAGCCACGGCCATTATACTGTAGTTCCTTGGCTATTTGTTCTTTTTGTTGAAAGGTGTGAGATCTAGCTCTCTCTCTAAAATCAAGGCGAAACACCTGAAGAAAGTGAGTCCCATCAAGGTGAAACACCCGGAGGAAAAAAACTCATGCAAATGAGGTCCAAGTCAGCCTAGAATCTCTCGATTACAGACAGATTGGCCTTCTAGAGGTCTGACTTGGACCTCATTTGCATGAGTTTTTTTTCCTCCGGGTGTTTTTCACCTTGATGGGACTCACTTTTCTCCGGGTGTTTCGTCTTGATGGGACTCACTTTTCTCCGGGTGTTTCGTCTTGATGGGGACTCACTTTTCTCCGGGTGTTTCATCTTGATGGGACTCACTTTTCTCCAGGTGTTTCGTCTTGATGGGACTCACTTTTCTCCGGGTGTTTCGTCTTGATGGGACTCACTTTTCTCCGGGTGTTTCGTCTTGATGGGACTACTTTTCTCCGGGTGTTTCGTCTTGATGGGACTCACTTTTCTCCGGGTGTTTCGTCTTGATAGGACTCACCCTTTTCCAGGTGTTTTGCCTTGATTTTGGGACTCACTTTTTTGGGGATTTTTTGGTATTTTGGGACTCACTTTTCTCTGGGTGTTTCGCCTTGATGGGACTTACTTTTTTCCAGGTGTTCCGCCTTGATTTTGGGACTCACTTTTTGGGGATTTTTTGGTATTTTGGGACTCACTTTTCTCCGGGTGTTTCGTCTTGATGGGACTCACTTTTCTCCGGGTGTTTCGCCTTGATGGGACTCACTTTTTTCCAGTTCTTTAAGCTGCATTCACACTACAGATATATAGTTGAACATTTTGCTTGGTAATTCAATGTAATCTCAATGGAAACCAGCTTTAAAGATACAGGCCATCCTGAGAACGAAGCTTTGAAAGCTTTAAAGCTGGTTTCCATTGAGATTACATTGAATTACCAAGCTAAACGTTCAACTATATATCTGTAGTGAATGAGGCATTAGCCTTGATTTTGGGACATACTTTTTTTGGGTCGGTGGGGGTGCACGGAACTCCACAACAAGGGTCTGGGGTTCCCCCCAAAACTTCTTAACAGAAATATAATATTTCCCTGTGTTCTGTTACATTTTTTTACATGTTTGATACTTTTATCAGGCTTGCTTTAGCGTGGGTACAATTTCAGGCTTAAAATGCCAAATGGTGTACAGATTTGATGCAAAGTAAGACATCTTGACTTCTCATCTTTAAGTCATTACTTAAGTGAATAAATATCTGTATGATCTTGCATGCCTTGCCCACACACCCCAAGCAGACCCCGCCTCGACCAAGGCCTGATTTGAACAAACCTATTAAAGGTATTCTACTTCACAGACCTCATTACTAGTCCGCTGCGCCAGCACGGCGAGGTCATCTCACACTGCTTTCTGATTGGTTTTGAAGTTATTCTGCTGGAAATCAGTCTTTAAAGTAAGATCTTCAGTGAGGCTTGAACCCACATCCTCTGTATCATTAGCTCAGTATCCTAACTCACTTCCTGCTTAAAACATAATTGTCTTTTTTCTTATTAGATGAACAACAAACAAATTGTGGGAATTTCTCCTGGAGGTGTCAAACTCTCAAAATTCACCAGAACACTGGAAATTACATCTACTATGTTAATTTTTTATAAGTCATCAAATCAATTTCTGTGCGCCCACTTTTTGCAGTCATGACCCCCCGGCCCCACCCTCCCTCCCTCAAGAAATCTCCTGTTTTCTGACGGGCTGAGGTTGGCAGGTATGGTTCATCACACTGTCAGAGCTGGCATGTGGACTTCTGACTTCATGTCTGCTATGCAGTTATAATGCAGTGGTTCACAAACATTTACATTTCAAGACCCACCATAACTCTGAGAGTGTATAAATGTAACCATGCGGTTTGGTACTGTCGAGAGCAGATCTGTTAGGGCCCATTTGTGGCCGTGTGGTTGACTGGTGCCACTACAACAAAAACATCGGCCATTTGTCTAGAACAAAGCCAACCAGGATCCTCCTGCATGGTAAACTCTCAAGATGGGTTCAGAGAAAAAACAGCAGAGGGCGCCGTTTCCTTTTTTTCAAATTAAAGGTTTTATGGTCTTTATTATAGCCTTAAAATAATCAAGTATTTTTGTAAAACTCTGGTAAAAACAAGGACAAATGAATAGATTTTTTTAAATTTTGGCACCAGTAAAAAACACCCACTGCTATGCCATACAGGAATTGTTAAAGGTTCCCTAGCCACAGCAGCAGGTGAGGCACCGTTTCCATGCATTGGAGTAAAACAAGTAAAATATCTTTCTCTGAAGTGTAGAAGTGTAAAGTACCCTGAAATTGTACTAAAGTAGCCTACAGTACTTGAGTAAATGCACAGTACGTACTAGTTACTTTACATCATGAGCTGAAACAGTACAGTAGCTGGCACTGACTGGGGACGTATTTGTTTGAGCAACAGCACCTTTACAAATACGTGTTTGCTACAGAATCTTGTACACTGCCGATCACAGAACTGTGGTCCACAAGTAATTAAATCCTGTCTAGTAGCTTTGGTGTCTGTGGTTCATGAACAGTAAATTGAAAGTTCCCCCTTAAATTCTCTACAACTGAAATTAACACTTTGTACAGACCGTTGTAAGATAAAAAAACTCTTTTGTTGTAAGGATACAATAACGAGAGAATACTTCACTTCTTGCAACAGGTGATTTATTATGAACAATAGCAAAGCCATCTCACAGAGACTACTTTGAATTACACAGAATGCAAATAAATATATATTTATATATATTGACCGTAGTAGAATTAAGGACATTTAATAAATCGATACAAAAATTATTTACAACACACCTGAATAGTGCAAAACCACAAAAAGAATACACTGTCCTCTGCATTGAGATTCTTTGCATCGAGTCTTTTGGAGGACAGGCAAGATTTGTGTGTGCAGCCCCCTGCTGGGGGTTCGTAAGGACTGACAGTACTGCTGTGTGACATGTTGACAAAAACATTGTAATACCACTCACTCCTCTCCCCCCAGAAAATGGGACGTAGCAGAAGCAACATTAATACTTGCTACGCCTCGTGATAAAAAGGGCCGTAAAGCCCAATTCATGCTTGGTCGCATGAACGTGCCAGTGCGATAGCAATGATAAGAGACCTACAAGCTCTCAGCGCATCGTGGACACGAGCGAGCATGTGAAGTCCATTTCTCACGCAACACCTTCGTACGACCAAGCATGAATCGGGCTTAAGAGTGCCCAACGAGGGTGACCGAGAAGTGGCGTTGATATGAGCCATTGCATTCTTATTTTCTTTTTAAACAAGGTCACGAGAAGGAAAACAAAACAAAGCATTCTGAGATGCAGAGTACAGTTCCAGTCAGTCAGTCTCAGATCTGTAAAGTCACAAACATGATTCTCATTATGAAATGTGGAGCATGTACGTTTCTCCTGAGGGCCTTTTTGGAGAGAAAACTCCACTGCATGTGTGAGGACCCCAACCCCACCCCAGAGCACGAGACTTGAAATGACACCAAGGAAGGGAAAAAAAACTAACGATTTGTGAACCTAAAACCAAATGGCAGGTAGATCCCACCAACCCTGAGTGAAAAGATATACATTTTTTTAAACGCAAAGGAAATAAGGTCTTAGCACCACAGTCGGTTCTTAACACAACATCTGCTTCACCCTTTTCCACGTCAGTCCAGAATGTGACATCTTTGGATGGTGACAGACAACACATTTTGTTATAAAGTGCGCTCGCTCGCGTGAGCCGTTCCTTTCACTCTCTCAACTTTACTTTTTTTTTTACTTTCTACTTTACTTTCTTCGGTTCCCCTCCGTCCCCTACACGGACGGCTTCCCAGCCAAACACCACCAAGCTTCAGTTAAAACAACAACAAAAAAAGAAAACAACATAATCATATTATATTAATCTTTTTTTGCCATGCATTACCACTAGTTGCATATTGAAATCATCTTTTTAGGGACCACCGCAGCTGTTGAAATTAGGACCGTACAGTATCAGCATGGTGTTGATGATGGGTTATTAATAGCGCTTAAAAGAATGTTCCTCTCAAAAGTGACAAGGCAGAGACGGAAACGGTCAGTCAAGTATGATGTTCCAGACACATGCACGAACATTACAAATACAGTATTGGTGCCAAAAGTTCTACAAAAGTCTCTTTGTCCTCGAAAAGCCTGTCCAGGACAAGAGGTACAAATCTGTTATTTTCTTCATTACGTCATCACCGTCTTTTCTTTTTCTTATTTTTTTTAACTGACAAAGACACTGATATATCAAATATTTTTCTTGAAGACGAAGAGTATAGAAAAGCTTTACTTAGGAAAAACATTTTTTTGGCGTCTACAGAGACAACCCAGACTAACACCTGGGTTACTTGCATTTGAAGACGTGCATGTCATCCAGTTGAAGCCTGGAGCAGCTATAGTCTGAGCATTGGATCATTAAACCCGTTTAAATCACACCAAATGCCGGGGGACATGAATACTGCAATCATTCAGAATTAGAGGAGAGAGAGAAAGGAGACCATCAGGAGAAGGAGAAGAGGCCGCCCCCCAACGGGCCGATCCAAAGTTTGAGATTGTTTTCGTAGTCATCTTTCAACCCAAAGCTGATTAGAAATATCTGATTAGAACCATCCAGTCAGAGATACCCAACAACCAAGAGGTTTAAAACACGTGATTTGTATAATACCCTGATGAAATGTGGCGGGTTAGTTGATAAAAGCAAATGCACAGGAAAGCTACTGAAAGTCATTTCTGTGCTCATGCAAAAAGAAAAAGAACAGACGTGCACTTGGTGCATCTTTGGCTATGCATAACACTATCTCTCAGATGTTGAGGTGGAATACGTTAAGAGGAAGTACTGCGGGCTCACGGCTGACTGCTGGAGCCCTGCTAAGAAGAACACATGCTCAGGAAAGACAACAGGTTGGAACTACGATTGGGTTCCGAGATCTGGAACAGTTCTGGTGAGGTGAGCACTGAGCAGCCGTCAACTTCATGGATTCCTCCTCGAGTCTGAGCCGTTTGGCTTTGGTTAGAAAACACTGCGACACGCCGCAACCAGGCGGTGTGTGTATGTGTATGTGTGTGTTGTCTTGGCTCTGAATGACTACAATGTGGCATGCCCTTGGTTTTTACTGTGCAGTGTGCACCGAGGAGGAGCTTGTAGCCCTTTCAAGTTACCCCAATGTCTCAAGTTGTCTTTGAAAATTGCACAGATTAGACGCTCTTCCTTCAAGGCCCTGTAATGCGACGGCGTGCGCCGTGGCAGAGGAGCACAGTCTAAAAGTGGGTTGCAGTTCTCCGCTCCGGGTTCTGCTCTGCTGGGAAGAGGCCTAACATCGTCCTCCAGTCATGAGTCCACCAATCTCTCCTTCAGCCAATGTTAAGGTTATGTGTCCTGGTACCTGGAGGAAAAAGAAAACACAAGAGGGAACCGGTTGAGTACGGTATGACCTGAACAGGCATTCTGAAGAGACGCCTGACAATGGCAGAGGATTCTGTTTCGTGTCAGCAAAAGGCTGCACCTTCGATGGGAATTTGGCTGGCAGACAAATGCATACAAGGGTAAATGTGGGCACCATTGAGACACCTTACATAAGTTTACTCATATAAAAGATAATTTAACACATTTATGTAGGCTACGGCCTGAAGGCAGATAGGTACCCCTGATCATGATTTGGTTGTTTAAAATTGTAAGTTGATTTGATGTCTGGTAATTGTGTCTGGTACTGCTAATCTACATTTCATTAATGGCTGCTTTGTTTGAGAATATGGGGAAAATGAAAAGTGAACGAGTAAGAGTCAGAGAGAAAAAGGCGAGAGAGAAACGGGTAGAGATGAAAACAGAGCAAGGGTGCACCACAAAATCCACCTAACTATTGAGTGTCCAAATTGACCTAAACGGTTTACACTGTCAGGATTAAATTAACACAGAAAATTCACTGAGCGAGAGCTGTATTATATACATTGAATATGAATGTGTCTTACCCGCTCTGTAGAGTGAACTCCGGAAGTGCACCTAGTGACGTTAGCTGTTCCTCCAGAGCGACAATACGAAGGCCAATGTAGCCCGAGGACAGCAGGAGCAGTACCACTCTGCAACACACAAACACATCACACACCATCAACCATCTGGCTGTCGCCTGCCAACGTATGAATTAGACGAGCCTGGAGAACTATGCAACACGGGTATCTCTTTTAGACGGAACATTCCAGAGCAGTGGAGTTCACTCGGCAGATGGTACGGCTGGATGCACAGCTAATGAGGCTTATATCCATTTAATCTGTGCATTTGTTCAAGCCGGACGACCAAAGACCCCGGGCCGCCTACCGATTCGTCTGGTGACATCTACATTCAAATGACAAATTCAAAACTAGTGGGCGTTTGTGCCACTGTTCTGGCCAATATATGGAACTTAGATGTTATCAGCAAGCAGAGATCTCTGAATGCGTCCGTATACGCAAGACTACACTTCATTATGTATTATGTAATAGAAGTTAATTATTTTCAGTGGAACATATGTACATGACATCTACTTTTTCCAAATAAAAAAACAACACGATCGGTTGATTTCCCCCATCTTCAAAATGCTGTAAAAATTAAAAGGAAAAAAAGAAGAGAAAAAAGAAAGAAAGAAAAAAGAAATACAAGAATGTCTTGAGTTATCACTTCATGAATCAAGCCTTTTGAAACTTTTCCACTCTCTGAAATTGCATACTTATTCGGAAGATTTGCACGGTGCAGATAAGTAGGGTTACTTTCTTTTTGTGATTATACAAGTTATCATATCACCCCATGAAGGAAAAGCCGATACGTAATATGAGCTCATGTCCAAAGTAAACACGGGACAAATAACGAGAGCACTAAGAAAGTAAGGAGACAGACACATGATCCGTCTTACTTATACTGAGAAGTCTTTTAAAAAGGGGACATTTTAGGTTACGTTAGGAGCCAAATCCATGGCCCAATGCCCAAGTGTATGTTTACACAATATGAAATGAACAATATGAATACAATATGAAGACTTTTCTTTGAGAACCAGTCAGGTTTCACTTTTGCAACAGCTGACAGGAATTGTTTCAAGCCTCACTGACATGCGCTCTTTCACAATGCTAACAAGTCATTGCACGAAGCTCAAATCTAGTTCCTCAGGAATCAAACAAAGAGGTTTTTACATATTAAAAGAGGCTGTCAAGTCAAGCCGAGTCAAGGAGGAGGGAGAGTTCTGGAACCTCAAGTACTATATAGACCCTAATTAACTAGATCAGCTAGGAACAGGGAGACATGGGACTGAAAAGGCAGGGTAGAGAAGAGGAGATTACATAAGAGAAATCAAAGGACAAGAGGTTGAGGAAAGGGGAAAGGAAGTAGGACAAGAAATAAAGGAGACAAAAGAAGCCAAGGACAGAGGAGAAAAGAGAAAGGAGGAGAATGGAGAGGAGGAAGAGAAGGATAATGAGCTACTCACAGTATCAGGTAGATGAAGAGGAGGGTGTTGAGAGTGTTGGCCTCTCTCTGGACGAGGATGGACCTGGCCTTCTCTGTCACTCCCCACACCCATGATCTCCCTGGACCAGGAAGAAGAGAGGAGGAACATTAACAACCAAAAAACACAGAGCACAAAGGCCCTCATAATTCTGAGTGTACAAATGAAACCAAATGGACCCATTTGTACACACATAGGGGCCTTTTCCACCGGCAAAGAACTGGTTCTGGTTCTTTCTCCCACCTATGGGATGAACCAGAGGTGAGCTTTTCCACCGAGAACCGGAGCTGGTTCCGAACCGTAAAAGTTGGTTCCTCTGGTTCAATCATGGTTCAATCTGGTGGAAACGCAAGCTGGTTCGCAAGAACGAACCAAGGTTCCAAGAAAGTTGAACCGGCACTGGTTCTGGAACCGGTGCTTTGCCGGTGGAAAAGGCCCCAAAGAGTTAGACCTGTAAGGGTCCATCTGGAACCCCCTCAAGGAACCCTGAGGGACCCTAAAATTGTTGATTAGCCATTTTGCCTATGCAAACTACAACATATCGGTCCCCCCAAAAGCTAAACGGACGTGGACAAGGATTTTTCATCATCAACTCTCACCACTATGTGGGCTTTGGATGAAACTGTTAACATTTCATTTAAAAAAAGAAAAGAAAAAAAGAAAGTTGAGTCCATATCTTTGGTGACCTTAACATTCAGCCATGATTTGTACCTGATATTGACAATTCCTCTGTAGAAGAGCTGTCGCTGATCTGAGTTTCCAGGCTCCGGACAGAGGAGCTGTCTCCATTAGGCACTGGCTCTGGAGAAGAAAGCAAGGAAGAGAGAGAGAAGACAGAAAGATTAGCATATTAGCCTTGCGATTAGAAACATCACCTTGGACTTTGCCTTTGGAACGGGACGGTGATAGAACACAGGAGATAAACGGAAAACCAACATTCAGCTGGCAGTAAAAAACAGCCTTGGTGAACGTAATAAAAATCAATGGCTTTATTTTACTGTCTAAATGTTGACATGTTCATGGGTTGGCCTTGATCCATTATCACTGGAACGCGAGTTCCGTCTGTTGAAGCTTTCGTCATTTAGTCTTGCTTGTTTATGCCGTTTATGTAGGCTTTGAAGATTACACTACTACTGCAATGCCTTCAGGATCACAGATTATGGAAATGGCTGATAAATACAAGTTTGGGGCACTAACAACTTTCAATCTGGCGTCCCCATTTTCCAAACATTTCCAAAATGTTCAACAACGGCAGAGATGGCTGCTCTACACGCCAATAAGGCGGCGCATGGCTTGTCAGTTGTGAGCTTGTACATTCGTTATTTCCTCTATTGATGGTTCAATGTAACCTGCATCGTACAAGTGATGTGACATCCTCTCACCTCTGTATGGTGTCTGGGGGGGAGTCTCCAGTAGTGGCCTTGTGTCAGAAGCATCAAACTGGTCAAAGTTGTCGTCCAGGCTGGACTGGCTAGAGTTCTGTTGAGGCAGAAGAGTGTAGTGTACTGTCACGTGTTTTAGTCAGTAAGCTACTGTAAACAATCATCAATAGGCCTATGTTGTTCATATAATTCTCTCATCAGTTATCTGAATGATTCACATGATGCTAATGACCCTTGAAATAGCTACTACAGCAAACATAAGGAACGCACAATTATAAAAAGATTATGATTTGTGTAATCGATGAAAACGCGTGACTATAAACAACAGTAGGTCTGTGCGAATCTCATGACATTTTGTACTGAGGCGGGGAAGGTCTACTCACCACTGGTTTGCTCTTGTCAAAGCTGTTTTCTGCAGAGGAGAAGATGGGACTGCTGTTGAGGCTGCCATCCTGCAAGAACGAGAAAACAATGAACTACTATCTGACAAAAAATATATATACATTCAAATTCTATTGAAGAAAACATTAAATAAATGTCTGCTTACATTGAAACAATAGGTTAATTTACAGAACACATGAATATGAATTGAATATACGGGCCCACAATGGAAACAAGCCATCAGGGCTTTTTGTGTTATCCTTTTAGCATTATTGTATAACTCAGTACATCTGTACTTTTTGCAAACAGTTAATAAATTATTCAATCAATCAGACATATGAATAAATAAATAAATAGGCATTTTCTGTCAAAAACTGTAAGCAATCAATTCAATGTTCAAAGGTGTAGCTCTTAATTTCCAGACACTGTACATTGCGCTTTCTATTATAATGGCCTGCTCGACCACATCATCATGTGCATACATTCCATCCGGGAGAATAAGGACAATATACTAT
Source organism: Nannobrachium achirus (assembly GCF_963921795.1). Lineage (NCBI taxonomy): Eukaryota > Metazoa > Chordata > Actinopteri > Myctophiformes > Myctophidae > Nannobrachium > Nannobrachium achirus. The sequence continues at coordinate 44,145,301 of NC_137810.1, forward strand.
GTTCAGAGTTGTTCACCCGACACTGTTTAAAGAGACATCACTCTTCCTGTCAGCATATCTGCACCTATCATGACAAACTGACTGCTACAACTTCTCCATTTCCTGCTGGTGAACGAGGCGAAGAGCATGTGCAGACCTGCATGGGTTTGCTAACTAACATGCATGTATGCATGGATGGCATGGCTGGCTCACTTACCTCGATCTGAGGACACACCGAACGCAGCAGCTGGTAGCATGCCTCACGATTCCGGAGGGACACAAACAGAAACTACAAGAAAACAGAGTGAAAAGACACATGAGAGAGGAAAATAATCCACACGCTGTGCTCCAAATACCCCTTTAATCGAGTTTTTAAGAAGTTGACAACATTTCAACTCAAACTGTCTTCAATCCATGTCACATGTCCATGTGAAACACTCAATTCAGAACCAGATGTAGGCAATCTGGTTGCACAACTACAAATGTATTATGTGGAGAACATCCAATGCATATTAATGTTACTGAAAGGAACAGTTCTACAAGCTCTCTTGTACTACTAATGAGTAGGCACCAGGCCCTATATGTACTAGACCTGTATGTTATTGTTCATGGATGTTCTTGTTATTCTCTTTTTGTTTGTGTCTGCACTTTCCATTGCAATGTGTGAACCTCAACAGGTGTTTCTGAGCTCCGAGCCAGGTATAATTAAATCCGATTACTTCTCATATCAAGAGTTTGGCGCGGTTGACTTGGAGAGCCTGGACTTCAACCAGACTACATGTCACTTTTATCAGCGCTTTATGGAGGTGTGTTGTCTGCACATGGGGGACAGGCAGCGGGAAAACTGACCTTCTCGCCTTCCGAGGTGCGTATCGACATGGCGTTGGGCACCAGCAGAGCCGTGTTCTGCTTCTTCACGATGTGAATGATGGAGACGGGAATCACCACCTGAAACAAAGAAAAACACAGACATGCCCGTTAGAAAACTACGGCGATATCAGCTCCATTCATTTCAAAACCTGCAAGGAGATATCCACGGCATTAATCTTAAATCCCACAAAGCTAAAAAGATAACGCGATAGAACACGCAAACATTTCCAAACGTGGCAGTGGTGGTTGAGCTTTGCATTCCAAAGCAGGTGTGAGTAATCACTAGGTGAGAGGTGAGGACTGGGCCGTGGCCTACCTTGGTGTCCTTCAGCAGCACAGAGGAATAGAAGCAGGCGTTGGTGTCGGTGATGTAGAGACGACCATGGTAGGGCACTTCCTTCTGCAGGGCACAGACGTATGCTGGGAGGAAGGCAGAACACGCAGGCAATTAGCATTGGATAAACGTTTTGTCGTAACCCGTTTAGACGTGAGGCCGATTTCTTTTTAAAGGCCTTCTAAATCCTAAAAGTTTTCTGAAAAACATGTCATTTTTATTTACAGGTATAACAGGTCTAAATGGGTTTCAAGCTTTTTAGTTTAGTTCTTTTTTTACAATGAGAAAAGAGAAGAAAGATTTTACGAGCTCAAGTGAAAGTAATTCCAAAGCTTTTACGTAATGAACTGTATCATGCTTGGCACAATGCTTTTAAGATATTAAATTACGTCAAAGTAACTTTTCCTGAATTGTCATCGCCAACCATGTTATGAAGATGCAAACACTTGTCTTTCACTTTTGGGCAACCACAGAGCTGCAAACAAGCACCAATCAAATAATGACTTCTGAAAACACCCATATCACCGATCTATAATCTTCACCTACCGTGTATCACGTCCTCGCTCTCTGGAATGTCTGGAAACAGCTTGTGGAATGTCTTGTTGTGTTTCATGAAACTCTGTGGAAACAGGACATAAATCACACAATGAAAATGTATATTTCAAACCCAACTTTAGGAATGTAGGCTAGTGCGTGCATGTGCTTTAAACCTTATATACTTTGTCATACGAATAGCAGAAAATAGCCTCAAGCTTTTATATCTGCTATTCTATATATATAAAAAAAAATAATAAGTCACAGTCTATGGACTCAACATCAATTCTGTTAGTTAAATTTGGTGAGGAAAGATCCCCGCTGCAGCTCAAGCACTACTGACATGCTCAAAATAGGGATGCCAGCCAGGTTGAAAGTGGTTGACCACTTGATCCCTATAGCATCACTATTCTGGAGAAGAACATTCTCCAAAAATAGCCAATCTAAAAGCTCCATCTATTTTGGGGGAAAGAGATTTGGTGCAGGACTAGGGGGAAAAAAAAGAGTGCACCAATTATAGAGGCAACTCGTGTCCAACCAAGTATGGAGGGTTTAAGCGGTTAAGGGTCTTAAGACTAAAGTTAGACTTACGCTTTGTGGGCCAGTGCTGTCTGTCCTCTCGAAGGCTCTACTGTCCATGTCGAACGTCTGAGACCTTTGGAGACAAAAGAACACACAGCTGTTGGTTCAAAGGAAGTCGGGAGGCTTTAGCATGTCCGTGCGAGTGTCAGGAGATCAACAACAGGCAAAGCGACGTGTACACAAACGTGCTTTGGGACCCTACGGCCCGTTTTGGGTTCCAGTGTTTATTATGATATGGTTAGTCCTTCCTTATTCACACACACAGGAGAAAAAACAACACACAAGCAGGAAGAATCTTTACCCCATGCATTACCGGGAATGTTTCACCCAACACACAAGCAGGAAGGATTTTTAGTTAAAAGCACCCATATAATGTGACAATAGGTTTTCTTTTTCCCACTGAAAGAAGAGGAGCGATCAGAGCACAAAAAAAAGTACCTTTTTTGTAATGAATAAAGTACCGTGATTTTATACCCGCCCACTTTCAGTGCTCGAATCGCTCCTCTTCTTTCACACTGTATTCTTTGCTTCCTCGGGTATGAAAAGGCAAATTTTAAAAGGGAAACCTACTGCAAGAAGCCAGTACATTTTAGGGAACCAGCCAGGGGGAATGGGTGATGAAATTAACATGACCACACGTTAATGACCACACCTGTGTATTGTGGTACAACCCACAGATGTGGACAGAACAGTTTAGGGTTCATCTTGTAGGGCAATGTTTCTCAAACTTTTCACATCTCAAGGTCTCCCCTTGTCTGTAACTCTGACAGAGTCAGAGTTACAGACTTGTAGGGGTCAATTTAGACCCCCCCTAAAGGAACCCCAGAGTCCCTGGAATCCACTTTGAGAACCACTGTTGCGGGGGAACCACAGGGTTAGAGTTGGTGTCTGACCTGACGGGGGCTTGTCTGGTGAGGGTCTTGTGTTGCTGCTGAAGTTCCAGCTGGGCTTCCTCCAGACTAAGGGCCTTCCTGGCCTCCAGCTTCTTCTTGACGCTGCCATTAGAGACGCTGCTTTTGCTTTTCTTGAGCTTGGTTGGAGCGCCGCCACCTCCTCCTCCGCCACCTTCTACTGGGTA
>NC_137810.1:44148877-44163877 GCF_963921795.1 Nannobrachium achirus
GTACGTAGTACGTACTACGCACAATGCTGGAAAAAAACAAACCTGCAGTCAATGTACTGCCTTCTTTCCATGTGCCAACAGTTGAAGGCTAAACCGTCGGTCTTATTAAAGCCTGTGTTCATATAGTAGATCTGCAGGGAGGGAAATTAAGATCAGCTTACAGCCAAGGGTTTTCTTTTCTACTTCTGAGGGAAATTAAAACTAGAGCCAAAGTGTTTCTACTTCAAGTGCAATTTGACTAGTCAGATCACCAAGAAACTGACCCCATGCTATTCTTACAACCTAAATGGCTCATAACAATACATTGTGGCCGCGTGGTCAAGAAATAACATTTCCACCACTGGTGAATGCATTATTATTGATTTAACATTAAAGATGACAGCCATGCTGACACTTTGATCCATTAACATTTGGTATCATGAGAAAACTATGAATGGGGGTGTGATGACGGCACAAGACAGCCATGTCTAGTCCAATCAAGGCTCTGCTCTGGATTAATGGACAGTTGGTTAGACAAACTGCGTTATCTTTATGGTGTGCTGGGAAAAATCCGTTCCCATTTCCCTACAATCAGGAAGCGTCATCCCTGGGGGGGTGGGGTGCATCACCGCTCATCCAACATTTGTAAAACTACAACCTACTTTATGGGCTTTGAGAGCATATAAAAACAATGAGTCGAGACCGACATGGCCTCTAAGAATGTGGCACCACAAAAAGCCAGAAACTCGTAACCAGTGAATCCTGTAACCGATAGTTACAGCTTTGATTCCTTTAAGAGCTACTGTGTCCTGTCCACCCACAACCAGGTCTGATTCCATTAAAAGCTAATGTGTTCCACAAATAACCATGTTTCCTATTGAAGTTTCCTTCAAGACATGAAAAACATAGGCTGCTACATTCATAAATACTCAGGATATCAGCTTAACCCTAAACATAAAATAGAATATATAAACGTATGTACAGTCAGTCTGCACAAATACTGCAAACAAAAGCAGACACAATTAAAACTATAAACTCAATGGCCATTTCTAAAGAGGTGGTATGAAAGACAAATATCTTTAACATTAAAAGCTTTTGCAAGAAAGATTAACATTGCTACAAAAAGAAATTACGCTGGGTTTATTCACTGTAATCCACTCGGATTTCAGATGAATGACTGATATAATGAATATATCATGTTTAAACACCACAGCATGAATCAAAAAAACAGAAAAACCAGCATCCCAAGTAAATCCATAACAGAGTGATCAAATACTACAAGTAGAAATTCAAACTAACTTTTTTGAATGAAAAACAGCAAAATAAAGTGTCTATTTTTGTCAAACTGCAGCAGTGTCTGACCTATCCAACTATATGCAACCTTACCTGCTCAGATGAAATCTCTTGGATGAGCGAAAACTCATGTACCGACTGACAGTAGGCATTTCCTCTCGCTTTTCAAAAAGAAAAGAGCAGTCAAAATAAAGAAAGAATCACAGTGGCCTCAAGCCATTCTCCTCTTATCAGACAGAAGAGGAAAGAAAATGGTAAATGATCACAACAAGCTGAACGTCCTGAAGGTAAAATTGGTGGGGTGAAAGTGGTGGTGGTTAAGCCTGGGCTCCTATTATCCACATCCTGCTGGAGAAGGCTGCTGTTGTATGAATGCAGAAGAGGGAGGAAGTAGCTTTGTGCAGAGGATGGTGTGACACTCCGTAGTGTGTGACGTCAAGCTCTGCCACTCCCCCCAACACACACACAACCAGTAATAATGAGAAGAGAGCTGTGCAGCACACACACACACACACACACACACACACACACACACACACACACACACACACACACACACACACACACACACACACACACACACACACACACACACACACACACACACACACACACACACACACACACACACACACACACACACACACACACACACACACGGCATGGACTAAACCAGTGGTTCTCAACCTTTTCAGGCTGCAACCCCCAAATTAACCATATTTTAACCGGCGGGGACCCCCCACCCTGACAAGCACTTTGTATAACACGGTTATATTGTGAAAATAGCAGATCTACATGCTCAAAGCGTGTAGATCTGCTATTTTCACAATGTCTGCCTCTAATATTTGACAATTATTATTTTTATTTTTTACATTAAGTTAATCATCTGGGGACCCCTAAAGATTATTTGTGTACCCCTCTGGTGGTCCTGACCCACAGGTTGAGAACCACTGGATTAAACAATTGTGTGTTCCTGAAGTTCAGAAATCACAGATTTGAGGCTCTAACTAACCTTTGCATTTATGAAACATCCCATAATACCATTAGGGTTTTATGGAAGATGCGTCTGAACATATTGCTGGTTTGACCACTTCAAATGCTTGAATAATCTTTCAATAATAACCGAAAACACTAGTCAATCTACAATTGACGCATTGGGAGTGTGTAGATCTGCCATTTTCGCTGCACTTCACGCTTCCATAGAAGACATGCATGACGTCTTTACTCCTGCTAGGCTATATATCACTATATGTTTATGGGCAAGTACCCTGATATTGATAAGAAAGAAGAACACAACGCCATATCTCAATATTACGGTCATCAAAAACCCAGCCGATATCTAGTCTCATCTCACAATAATCGATATATTAATAAATTGCCCAGCCCTGGACAGGTACAACACTGTACACAAAAAATAAATCACTGTCCATTCATTGATTAACGGAAAATTATAGATAACTCATGAATAATGTAAATTATTGTAAATATTATACATCATTGTGCAGTAACTCATTCAGTGCTGCTCTAGCAGTTACATTCTAGTTCCTTTTTCCTTTGAGTTATTTGCTTCCAATATGGTACCTGGAGTAAGTAAAAAGGATTTGCTCTGAAACCGTAGCCGATAGATACCTGACCACTAGGAAATCCAATCACAGGCAGTGGAAAAACATTTCCAGACGGACAGACAGACGACTGTTTAATTTCATTGGACACTGTTAACTTCATTGGACACCGTTCACCTTAAGGCTCTGTAATGAGTACCTTGGCTTCGTTCACTACATTCAAGTACACTCACTGACGTCAGTTGTGCTACATACAACAAGGGTTAGGGGAGGGTGAGGGGTAGTTGTACAACATCTCTCAACTATAAAGACTTTTGTGTTAAAGGCTAGAGATGTCACTGCCCACAACAATGTTTTGCAGAGTGTATTAATACGTCACACTTTTGTATTAATACGTCAGACTACTAAGGATAACAGCACACACTTCAAAGTGTAAACGTGAACAAATAACCATCCTTATTCCACCCCACACACACATCCAACACAAGACTACAAATCACAGGCGTAGACACGTTCTATTAAAACAAAACAATCCCTACTTTAAAAATCTTCCACTCACTGGCAATGAGTAACAGGAATGAACCGAATCCTTTCTTGTTGGGTTTTGTTGCAGGCTGGGAAGAGGAGATCAAGAGGTTTTACAAAAGGCCAGGTGTGTGAGCACGACACATGTGCAAATCCAAGACCCACAGAGGTGCTCAAAAGCAACCTAGAGTGAGTCTGATTTTTGAGTGGTGCATTAATACGTTGCGATATAAATCTAAAACATAACGCATTGTAGAACAGAGTGGACAATGGTTAAACCTACGTACATACAGCCTGGCAAACTAAGACTATGCTGAAAGATCACCAAGGCTTAAACTATTTCGTTTAGAATTCAGATGATCTCTTTCATGGTATTAGCCCCCTGGGCAAGAAGCAGAAAATGCTGACTCTTATACAGTTTAACTCCAATCAGTAATTATGTTGGTCAGCTCAGCCCAACTCAGGCATTCCTCTACCTGAACAGCTGATAAACTAGAGCAAAAGTCAGTTGGGAAAAAAGCACACACACAATAGAGAGTGTTACCTAACCTCTTATTATTTCTATGATCATGGCTTAACAAACAATGAGCAGTGGCATTACACCTAGTAACGGTAACAATCACTAGAAAAAAGGTACCACCCCACCGTTTGCCGGCATGTAGGGCGGTGGATTATCATGGTGACCTTTATGCACTATTTTGCCACGTTGAGAAAGACTGAAATCAGTATTGTATGTTGATATAATGGAATTGCAAAAAAAATAAAAATAAAAGGAAAATATACAAATACATTTGTATTGTATTTAATAAGCTGAGTGTTTAAAAAGGGTGTTTTGCTTTCTTGTAAAATCACTGAAAAACATATTTACATAATTTGTTATATTGATAGGCGTACTGGCATATTGGCACACCCAATGCACAAAGCGAAATCTGCAGATATTATCACTCTATCGGCCATGTTTGCCAATCAATATCTGAATTGGCATTGGTTCCAAAATACCTTCTCCACTATTTAAGCCACCATCAAAGTAGATGCTACTGTAAGGACTGACGAGTGCCTAATGAACATAGATGCTTTGTTGCCAAACAAAGTCAATTACATGGTAAAGGTGAGGCTTGTCTTGATTTTTCACTCATACAAGGTCACAAGGTGGAATGTGATTGTGTTCTCCTGACCCCCTGGGGGGTGTGTGTGTTCTGGTGTGTGTGTGTGTGTGTGTGTGTGTGTGTGTGGTGTGTGTGTGTGTGTGTGTGTGTGTGTGTGTGTGTGTGTGTGTGTGTGTGTGTGTGAGGGGGGGGGGGGGGATAATAATTGAACAGACACTCTATTCAAAAGGCCTTCCCTTTATCTGTTTGTATTTCACAACAACTTCCTCTCTTTAGCCATGACCCCAGTATAAAGATTAACCGCGGCCCCTGTCGATTGCTTCCTAAACCCAACGGTCGTAGAAGCGGTTGTTAATTTTAGTAGATGTCGAAAGTCAACACAGGATAGACCACAAAAAAATACATTTAAAACATGCATTTACATTTAAGAGTAAACATATGCCACTCACTGCATTTAGCATGCCTGAGTAGCGCTAGGCTATCCAATTGTGTTCATGCTTTATTCATCAAGGAGGAAGGACAGCCAAGCGTGCAAACTGCTTATTTCCCCCCTCAACATCTTAATCTTAATCATATATGCTTCTACATATTCACCCAAGCCCCCTTCATGGTACCTTGCCTCAATGTCACAGGAAGAGAAAGGCATTTCAAGTAAGTGTATTGACTTTTCCTTGTTCAAGATTCCTTTACAGTTTCCTGGTTCCTCTTGCACAAAACTATGCAATCAAACGCCACCTCACAGCAGAATGGCGACATTTCTTTGATGCTGCAGCCAAGATATGTGGTCGGACTGATACAATTAGTAAAGTGCCTTATGAATTTATGAAGACGAAGGATCAGCCGTTTACAGGACAGAATGTGTGCTCTTTTGCGAATGAAGAACGCAATCCATGCACTGCATGACACATACATGTCCACAGCCTGCTGCAATGCAAGTCACTCACACAGATGTAATCCCTTCCCTATGTCCAGGAAAGACACTAATGCACTTTACTTGGTATGATGTGGATTGTTGAATGTGTAATGCTCATCAACAGGCCAAAGCCCATACTGACAACGCTGAGAAAGGGGTTGTGCAATTTGCCAATAATCATAAGAGTTCAAGGACAAAGTTATCAAGGGTGGAGGTTTGTATCCAACATCACCCAAAGGTCAGAACATAAGACAAGGACTTCTTATATTCTCACTGTTAAACAGATACCAAAACCACTTTGTTACCAACAAGACCCAAATGGTGGGGGGGGAGAACACACACACACTTCTCTCCCTTAACCTTGATATCAAGGAAGTGGCCTAAATCTCTTCATTTCCAGATGGCGTTGTGCTGTCCAAGTGCTTTTGAACTCTGACCTGTTTCCACTGTGCTGGAAACTAGTTGGGGGGTTTCACTTTTCACCTGACTAGTTCAAGATCAGACCTAGAATGTAAAGACAACCATGTAGAAGCGTGACAACAATAGCAGCCCATTGAGACATATCAGGTTTGCCTTGCACAGCAGAACAGTAATTTTAGACTGAGATTCAATAGCATGAATTAGTTGTGGCACTATGATCAAAGTACGAAAGTACGATCTGTCACTAGTAGGAACACTAGGGGATGCAAACTGCACAAAATACTAGTCTCATATCACTTGTGTCAGACTCGATGAAAACATGAACCGACCGACACATTGTAGTTCTGGACCAGTGGTTCTTATTCTTAAAGTGGATTCCACAGACTCTAGATTCCTTTATGGGGGTCAAAATTGACCCTTACAAGTCTGTAACTCTGACAGTTTACAAATGGAACCAAATGGACCCGTTACACTGTCGAGTTAAAGGAAGATCTTGACATTTAAAAGTTTGAGAGAACCACTGTTCTGGACCACTAGACTACTAGACTGATGATTAACCACAGCCAACATTCAAACCACCACACAGACCAGCAGATCACAACTCACTGAGACTAAAACCATGATACATTAATTTCCTGTGGCTTTATGAGACGCTTAATGGGGGATGTGTTGTTGCTGGGATAGCAGCATATGACGTTCATAAAATCAAATCACATGGAACATATTTATATTCCACATTTCGCTTCAGTTGCCAACAACAACAGCAACCCATTTGCCTGCCAATAATCTAACACTCTTTTTACAGGTCAAGTAATGGCGAGGTCTGCCGTCTCCTACCTTCTTCCATCCCCAGTGTGAGATGGTTCCACCGTAGGGTCCTGCTGGCTCAACATGCTCTTCCCTCGCTCCATTGTTGACCAAGAGCTTGTCCCCAATGCTCCTTGGTTAGCTAGCACCCGAACAACACTTGTAAAACCGGACTGTAATTACTTGTCTTTTTTTGCCCTTTAGACCCTGAATTGAGACAGTCAAAGGTCTCTTTTACCACTGTGTGAATCAGAAATACCTGAAGATCTCAACTCTGAGATCACACCGGCGACAAGAAAAAAACAACAACTGAATGTTGGCAGTGAGTGAAAGAGAGAAGTTGTGAAAAGAGATGGAGGGTTGAGGAGGGGAAATGAGGGCTGGCTTTCAAACTGAGCTATCCTCATTCCCCTCAAAGCTTTGTCCTTCCCGAGACAATATAAGCTGCCGTTACCGTGGAAACGGCTGACAGTAGGTAACAGTGGGAGGCGACCAGTGGGGGGAGAAGTAATGCTAGGCTATTCTCAACAGTATTCAAATGGGTGCAAAAACAGCAGTGTCAATAGAGGCTCATTCAAAGTAACAACAGGGAGATGAATTACAAAGGCAGGCAATTTAGCACAATGTGTGACCACGTCACACACTGAGGGGGGAGTATGGGGGGGAGGGGGTTATACACAAGAACAGTGGCTGTTTTTTAGTTCTTACATTATCAATACCTTACACAATATAATTCATAGCTCTGTATGGTCATACGTTGATGTTGAAAGGTTTTTTTTATTAAAAATGTATTAAACTCTTGCTTTGGATCGTTTGTTCAACAGGGGTTGCTCTTTAGGTGGGTTATGCATTTAATCTAAATCAGGAGAGAAAATACCACTACGTTTTAGCTTGTTTTTAATAATTTGTTTAGCTTCTAAATTAATTTAATTTGTTTATCCTGTACCCTGTAAACGAGTTATTTCTCCTGATAGGATACAATTGGTATCCTGACTTTAAAATGCATTTTCTGCCAACTGAAGAGGTGGAGAGATATTACTGAACAAACACTGTAATGATTACTAGTCGAGGAATATATTACTAATGTGAAGATACACCAAGTGTTCAAAGCTGTGTAATGTTTCCACCAGGAAAGAAAGAGTCACAGCAATATAAAGGTCAAATTGCGAGTTTATCACAAGTACTTCCTATAATGGAGCACTAAAGTGCCAGCAAGGACAATAAAAACAATGTTTGTGCTTTTTCACACGTCGCTATTGTACCAATTATCACATCAATCTACTTACAAGCCATTACCAAAAGACGATTTCTAAAGATGATTAGTATTTATTATTTTTGATGTTATCTGGCCTCTTTAACACATTCAAATCAGGGCCATCAGCGGAAGGGGCCCTCTTCTGTTTTGTTTGGGGATTTGTTTACGCTGTGGCTCTGCGGGAGTCTAGCCGTGGGTCTGTGAGCTAAGCTCCTCACACTGAATCCATCCATGCCAAGTTTGGTGTGCAGTAGGCCAAAGAAGTACCTCCACATTGTTTTCCCACATGTTATACTTTTCAAAATATCCTGTGTCCACACACACACACACAGTTATTTGTACAATGGAAATCACTGGGGCTCACTTCTGGTCATCCAGACAGCAACTCTGTTTCAATAGGGTATGCATAATTGCATGTTTGAACTCAAAACATCCATAATACAGTCAGTGCATGTCTGAAAATGGCTATACAGTAATTCCTCGATTCCGCTACAGCGCTGCCAAATAAGGCAAGCAGTTGCTGCAATTTGAGCCCTCATATGATCAACTGAATACACAGTTTAGCTGTGTGTATACAACCTACAAGCCGTGGCGTGGATTGATAAAAGAAATCCCAATATTTTTTTTTCTGTGTAGCTGCACACAGTCGACACTATGCGGGTCTTCCTTGTGTTTGCTACTTTCAGTTTTATGTGCAGATTAACAGATTGCTCAACCCTTATCGTATGACTGTACACGGAGGTGTCAGGAAATTCACCTCTGCTGCCGCCTTTACCTCCCTGACGAGAAATCACAGACACTTTAAAATAGACTTCCTGGTATCAAATTAGAACACCCAGGGCTTGCAGCGGACATGGTGTACGGGTTATTAATACCAGTTTGTACCGTGGCAGTCTAGGGTGGACATACTGTGATCGTCATGGATATGGGACAGCGTGGCACTGCAGGGGGGGGTGGCAGCGTGGTGTGATTTCCTGTGGCCAACTGCATAGGTTAAAGGGCATTCCTTTGAGGTTGGTTGACGTTGGTGGACCTACAGTGTTGTAAACAGACACGCGTATGTTTACACACATGTTCAAATGCTGTAATTTCATATTCTGTACCGCAGCTGGTAATATTGATCGATTCCCTCCGGGCCACTTTACCGTTTCAACTCCATGAACTCCTCAACTTAACACAAATATTGACGAAGCTTCTTGTGTCTATAAAAGAAAGTGACCTTTTACAACAAGACTGAATCAATGAAGTGTGTGTGTGACATCCTTTCTAATCTTATCAACTCAGTATGGGAACTGTTATGGGGGATTGATTTGTTATGCTGCTCTGACTTTATGGGAGGGTTTCAACTGCATTTAGTTTCACGCATTTACAGTAAAAACAGAGAAGGCTCTTGTTTAATTTGTGTGTGTGTGTGTGTGTGTGTGTGTGTGTGTGTGTGTGTGTGTGTGTGTGTGTGTGTGTGTGTGTGTGTGTTCACGCCGTCTTGCGGTAGCAGGCTTGTGCTCCCTGTGTGCCAGGTATAGGATGTTCCAGCAACAAGGTTTTCCTCTGGGGGTGGGGAATAGAGTTACTGTATGTTCTGCAGCAGTGCCAAGAGGTGACCCTCGATTGCTCCCTGCAATGAAACAGTGCTCCCCAGGGGGGCTTTGGTGCAGACGTCAGCTCTCTACGTCGGACCATAGCCGACTGGGAGTCATCTGGAACCTTGTGAGGTTTTACGCTTTCCCCCACAACTGAAGCAGATTTATTTCATACTTGGTTGCAACTTGCGTGCCGTGTCGCGCTCAGTGAACAGCAGACCTTTACATGGGAAGAACTTGATGTACTACCACCACAAGGCCTATTTGTATTTATACTTAGTTAACTTGCACATCGAAAATCACAGATCTACTTGCACATCAAAAATCACAGATCTACAAGCTTACACCATTGTGAGCTTATAGATTGCCTGTTTTGGCAATGCGTGCAAACCAAATACAAAATCAGGCATAACTGTATGCATGAGGTTCTCATAGGGAAGAGCAATGACAGTCTTTATGTGCATGACAGGGAAGAGGACAGGAGTTCAACAGAAGAATGAGTGCTCAGAAGACAGCAGGAATGCGCCATCTAGTGGACAAGGGAAGATAATGGAAACATCATCATGTGAGCTACTGAGCTTCTAATCATCAAATCAGAATCCGCCTATTCACATGCAGAACATCATGCGACCGTGGCTGTGACTCTATAGTGCAGTTAACATGTTTAAGTGGCTCAAACTGGGCCTGGGCGATTAAAAAATACATGGCAGCAAATACTGTAGCTACATTAAATTAATTATCTCCACCAGCAGATCATGCGTTTAGCCCGTGTGTGTGCATGTGTCCAATATCGCAATAGGCTGATCAGTCACATATTTGTACAGGCCAAGTCGAATATTTTTCAAATTGGTATTTTTGTGAATGTCTAATCAGTAATTACAGAACACATCTTCCTGCCAGGCTATGGGATAAGAATCCCACCAGGCTAGCTAATTACAATGCTCAAATTCAATATTAGATTAACACTCAAATATACATTTAAAATTGTGACAACATACTCCCCCCCCCCCAAAAAAAAAATAATAATAAGATGGAGTCAACTGATAAACACATGCTGTGTGTGCTACTCTTGCCAGGTAGTCTCAGAACGGCATAATTAGGTGTTGGGGCCACTTTTCGGGAATTAGCTATGTGTATTGGACTGAACTGCATTTGGCTCTGTGTGTGTGCGTGTGCGTGTGCGTGTGTGTGTGTGTGTGTGTGTGTGTGTTTGCTTAGCTGCAGCAGAACAGTCAAGAAGGGCACCAGGCCAGTGGCCTTGGCCAAACACCACGTTGTTTGTGGCGGCAGGCCAGAACTGTGTGTGTGTGTGTGTGTGTGAGTGTGAGTGTGAGTGTGAGTGTGAGTGTGAGTGTGAGTGTGAGTGTGAGCGTGAGTGTGTGTGTCTAGGTGTGCATGTCTATATGTGCACATATGAGTCTCTGTGTGGTTGTGAGTCTGTGTGCATGTGTACTTCATGGGCAGTGTGTGTGCTTTAGGGGAAGTCATGAGGACTCAAGTCAGTTTCTCACTCCCTCCCTCCCTCTCCCGATGCACACGTGTCTCTCGCTCTCCACTCCCTATATACACGCTCTGACTCTCTACCCCCGCGCCCCCCCTCTCATGCTATCCAGGCCAGCAGACAGAGGGTCTTTCTTCTTGTCATCTCAAGCTGCTTTCAGCAACCCGTTAAAAGTTCGGGGAGCTGGCAATGTTCCCCACCTCACTCAAATACAGGGCAAAAAAAGTAACACTATGCCAATTATACAGGACCAGATCCTGCCCTGATCATACAGAAGGGCTTTATATTAAATGTACAGCACTGCGACCGACATCATCCACACACACTTTAAAATTTAAAAATATTAAACTAGTGTCAGATATTTTACTATTCTGACAGAACGTTTCTCAGAATTAGATCATTTTACACGCACATCTGACCGAATCGTTTCCTTGTCTTGTTTAATTCTATTCAAGGTGCCAGTCAATTAAGAGTGTAATTTCAGATGTATATATAACTTGGATAACAGTCTAAAGCAATGTTTTTACTTGGCAGAAAATGGAGGAAATATCAACGTTTTACTTGACAGAAATTGGAGGAAAGATCTGACCCTCAAATCAGCTAGAATATTTTATTCATTGGCAGTGCATTGCAGTGAGATGAAAAACACACCCAAAACACTAGAAAGATCTCCCACTTAATTTCTCGCTACCACGGCACGTGCAGATGCCCTAGCCTCCCATAAACAAAATCACAAGGGCTTTATTGGCCAAGAAACAGCTTTTTTTCTTCAATGTCTTTAAGTGATGTATAAATCAATCTTTAATGTGCACGTGTTCACAACGAACAGGCAAGATTATCAAAGCACCAATCTATGACACAGCAAATCCTAGTAGTGCCCCTGCCACGCCATAGAGAGCAAGGTTCATTTAGACATCAAGATAGATGCCATGTGAGAAAGACTTATTCAAAATGAGCATGGCTTCATAGTTCATAGGACCACATTTGGCATGCCGTGCAGCAGCAGTGCGTGTGAAATCTTATCAGAATGTCCAGATAGGCCTGGTCTGAACAACCTACAGTTAGAAGCTATAGCTCACGTTTTCAGTACAGGCTTGTACAAAGTCCTGAGGAGGGAGACTTGGGGGGTGTTGTGGAGGAATAAGCTGGATGGAATTTACCAGGTCTGTGGCAGAAGCGGGAGCCAAAGGTGAAAACAACTCCGACCCGAAAAACCTTTTAATTTGGTTTGCCCTGTGACCAGGGCTTGGGAGAGTGGTCATTAGCACCAGACAGATACAAAAAGGCACGCACACCCCTACCTTCAGCCATAACCCTGGTTTAGCCTTCATTTCACCATAAACCTCACTGTGCAGATGTGGTTCCTGCTCTGTAAAACTCAGCCAACTCTCAGAGCTCTGCAGCACGGCTCATAATTTAGACCTACACAGGACCACGTGCCCTACCCGCAACTGCTGAGAGCATCCTCCTGGAGACGGAGTGGCGACCGCAGTCCACCGGCCCCACCCTGTCATTCGAAGGCCCCTAGAGGCACAACAAGATTTCTAAACCCAGAACACGTTCTGTCCCTTACAAACAAGCCACATCTTAACCAATCTGCCGTGTGAATACAGAGCTCTAGTAATTTTAGCTTTCCATGGTTATTGATTTGATAGACATCTTAACTTCAAGCAGGGAATCAAACCCACAACATGGCAGTCTCTCCAACCACAAAGGCACCTTAGTATTTAATTACATTTTACAAAGTGTCAAATCATAACAATCATAACAAGTTGTCTCCATACACTTTACATGTGGAGCAGAGACCTGTCACCTGACATTGTCCCACCCTGAACAAGCAAAAGAAAAAATTGGCAACAGTGGCAACGAAAAACTCTCCCTTTACTGTAAAACCAAACGTCAGGCACTGGCAGACCCAGGCTCTCTAGGGTGGGTGGCCATCTGCCTCAAGCTTGTTGGGGAGGTGGGGGGGGAGAGAGAAGGAGAGACAGAAAGTAGTTTGTGCGTCCCTGTGCATGCAGACACACACACACACACACACACACACTCTCTGAAACAGCTGATCATTCCAGTGACCATCAATCAATGGAGTGGATGATGCCTACAGGAAGAGGAAACATTAGCAACAGTGATACCACCAGGGGTCTTTACAGTTAGCATGACTGACACCACCCAACACCTGTGGAAAACCCACGGCAGCTAAAAATAGTCTTTCCTAAAGACAACATCTGTTACACAAGAGACAACTGATTATGTGCGCTCTTTTTGGGGGGTGGGGGTGGGGGGGGGGTATTAAGGGACAGGGAGCGAGAGAGACGAATAGGGACTGTAACAGAGCAAGCGTGGACACTGACGAAGCTGTGTGCCAGAGGACATACATATGAGTGGAACTTGGTGTGTATATTTCAGTGTCTGTCACTCTGTCTACAAGTGTGTGTCACTCATGTCCCATAATGCCAGGCTGATCCACTATGGATCTGACAACGGGATCATCCATGATCTCAAAGCCAGAATAAATAGCAGTCAATCTGTGCCACAAGGCCCCAGGGATGAAGTCACCACTCCACTCAGCCTGTCTGTCCGGGAAGGAGTGGTGAGATTAAGAACTGACCACCAGACCTGGGCTAAGATGTCCAACAAGCCACTACACGTCACGTCATGCTGTTTATTTACAACAGCTAGCCTAGGGATAGATTAGCCAGCACCAGCACAACTCCATTGAAACAAGCCATAGGGCTTTTTTGGGTGTATCCTTTTAGCTGACCGTGTACCAGTGTTGTGTACCACTGTACTGTCATGAAACTGTACCATTTCCTATGCAAACTTCTAATAGTCTTCAACCAAATCAGCCTTCCCAAACAGGCTAGTACATCCGAAATATCTTATCCTGTCAGGTCACAGATGGTGTATAGGGTTTTGTGTTGTTGACACTGGTTCAGGACATAACATAAGCATTGCATACATACTGTGACACCTTCAACTGATAACAGGAGGACACTGTATGGTGAAAGTGGCGTGTCTGAACTCGCTGTTCCTGGCTTTTATCACACAATCAGTGCAATTACTGCAATACACAAGACTTCACAAAGAAGAATGTCAGAGGAGTCTCTGTGACTTGACTTTAAAGATGTAGCCTAGAGGTCTGAGAAAAGAGGAAGGACTTGTAGGCAGCATGGTTTCAAAAGGAAACCGTTGTGGTTGGTAGAACAGTTGCACTGCTAATATACAACCCAATCACCTAACCTTGTTGTCATTCAAACACACTCTCAGCTAGGGCTAAGCTAACCCTTAAGCCAGGGTTTCTCAAATCTTTACATTTCAAGGTCTCCCCTTACTTCTGACAGTATACAAGTGGAACCAAATGAACCCTAACGGGTACATTTGTACACTGTCAGAGTTACAGACTTGTATGGGTCCATTTAGACCCCCATAAAGGAGTCCCTGGAAGCCACTTTGAGAACCACTGCCTTAAGCTTTACCCACCCATTCAAACACTGCACTGTAGTAACACGTATATATATGCTACATTACGGGGCGTTCAATTCAGTTTACACACTGTCATATTCATACGTTGTAAATACAAAAATAGATAAGATATTTCACACGGGCGTGCTACTACTAAAGCGTTAGCATCCTCATCCCAGCCTCCTGGGAAAAGGAGGATGCTGTGAGTCCCGACATAGCGGTTCATCAATCATGCATGTGTAGCTTTCTTTTTACCTCTCCTTCATGAAGTGCTTGATTCTGACGATGGCCTTCTCGTCTATCTTCCTCAGGAAGGTTTTCAGCCTCTCTCTCTTGTTCTCGAGCATTGCTTGTCCTCCTCCACCTCTCTCGTCGTCCCGCCGGTGGCCGTCGTCGCTTCACGGCAGCTAGTATAGGCTAGTAATAACAAACAAACGAGAAAAAGACGAGACTTTGGTTTGTTTGCCTGGAGCTCCGCTGCTCTACACCACCATACCGGGGCCGGCTGGGTTTACTGCTACTCCTTTTTCTCTCACGGCCGTGGGTTTCATCCACTCATTAGGATAATGAGCCCCAGAATCGGACCAAGTCCGC
>NC_137810.1:44166377-44226377 GCF_963921795.1 Nannobrachium achirus
AAGATTAGGCCTATATAGAAAAAGGGTACCCAGTGCTTCCTCGCTTGGCACTCAACATCAAGGGTTGGATTGGGGGCTGAAGTGCAGGGCTGTCCATACAATCTCCGACCACCAAACTTTTCATCGGAAAGGTCCGGTTCAACTGTAAAACGACGTCACCCGCAACTGCTAAAATGCATTAGGCCTACCCCAAATTTGAGTCCGGAAAGCTGCGCGTCGGAAAGATCAGACTTACCGACTAGGGATGGGACGATAATCGTTACTATCGTTTATCGTGAGAAAAAACACGATAATCGTGTCATGGAGATTTAAATGTATCGTGAAATTATTCTCTGTCATGCGCTGGGATCAATTCACCTTTTATTTGCCGAGCTGCATATCCGGTACCATTTAAAGTACTCTCTATAATTGGTAAAACGGACCGGGAAATAACCTACAGTCTTTTTTCCCACTCTCCAAATCTCTTTGCCAAAAAATAGCCTATCTACAAGCTCTTAAAACGCGTTGTGAGCTTATAGATTTGCTATTTTTTGGCAAATGTTCCGCCCCAGGATAATGTATGATAATTAATTGGGTATATTTTGATTATCGCGATAATATCGTAAATCGCTATTTCTTGGTAACAATAATCGTGACATGACATTTTTATATCGTCCCATCCCTATTGGTTGGAGACAGTTTGGACAGCCCTTGAGTCCCTGCGACATACTTGCGTCATCGTCATGTCCAGGGGGCGTAGGTAGCATACCGTACGTCAAGCTGCCTCACACCACAGAAGCAGGAGATAGGCTCCTGACCGGCGCCACATGGCTAGAGAACCGTTGGTTCCCCAAGGCTACACACACACACACACACACACACACACACACACACACACACACACACACACACACACTCCTACCTACTGTAAGTCAGCTGACCAGAGCACACGTTAGTCACGTTGCAGTTAATACCCGGACCTTGGATTATGTGGTATTGTTCAAAGTGGCGTGATTCATAGTGTTTGTTAATATGGTTTATTTGAATATAGATGCACATGAACACCTTGAATAGACGCAACCATTGGATGTGTGGGGTCATTGATCGTCATTGTAGCTTACACTTATTTTCAACACCCATTCCTATATATATATCAAATAAAAAGTCCATCTAGTTTTATGCTTTGAAACGGAGACTGGCATGTGTGAGGTTCAAAAGTTCAGGGACAAAATAAAATGACTTTCCAGAAACATGCGTAGAAAGGGATTTGGAGCAATCAGAGTACAGAATCTCACTAATTCGTAATTTCACACACTTGCACGCACATGCGCGCACACTCACACTGACACGCATGCGCGCACACACACACACACACACACACGCACACGCACACGCACGCACACACACACACACACACACACACACACACACACACGCACGCACGCACGCACGCACGCACGCACACACGCACACACACACACGCACACACACACACACACGCACACACACACACACACTTAAACATATTTTGTAAAGGAAGGATGCTTTTGTGAGAGAATGAGAAACGAAAGGTGGAAGTGTGAAAAACAGGGTACTGAGAGAGAGAGAGACAGAGAGAGATGAAGAGAGAGAGAGAGTGGTCTCCTTTCTTGGCAGCAGAGGAGCTCATGACTGCGTGCGGGGCGCCTCCTCACCGCACTGAGAACAGAGAACAGAGGAAGCAGTGTGTCACCACATGATGCAAACACGCCACCGCAGCCTCCTCCGCCTCCTCCGCCTCCTCTGCCCTCACGCAATCCATCCTCCAGCCCCCTCGCCAGCCTCGCACTCCATCAGCACCGTACCCAGGCCACTGTCACCGCCTAACAAAGACCAGAGCCACACTGTAGGTACACACAGAAGAATTATGGTTCTTAACCTCTTGAACCCTCTATTCCAGGGGTCTCCAACAGGGCGTCCGTGACCCCTAGGGGGTCCTCAGAGTTACTACAGGGGGTCCTCCAATTCTTTGTGTGATAGAAACCTTTTTTCCCATTTTTTTATATGAACCACTTAAACCATAGCATCCATATTCTGAGAACATTAGCCAAAAATAGACGATCTACAAGCTCACACCGCCTCGCGAGCTGCGAGCTTGTAACGGCTATTTTCAGCGAGGTTTGGTGTAAAGGGGGAAAAGATCAGACTAAGTACAGAGTGAAAGGTCAAGTTTATTAAGTATTGACAGTTCAAGCGGTTAAATACGTATCTTAAAACACAAATTGACATGAATCTAAAATACACTGATGAGTGTGCCGTCAAACAATGAAAACTATATGGTATCTATGTGTTGTGGGGGTCCCTGCTTCATCTTTCTCTGGACTAAGGGGTCCTTGGCCTGAAAACGTTGAAGACCCCTGCTCTATCCTACTAATAAAGGAGCAAACTCACGCTCTAACGCTCTAACGCTCACGCTTATCTACGTTTATCTATTCACTCGCTTCAGTAACTGATCCCAAAGTTCACATGGTATTGGCCATTAGCATTATACCAACGGTGACGGAGCCCGAATTTCATTTCTCCCAAATTAAAGCTGTTTATTAGCGTTTTCTACTGTCTGTTGCCAGGGTTACGGTCCGTTCCCCCAGGCCATGGGATCTGTAGCCCCACACACACACACACACACACACACACACACACACACACACACACACACACACACACACACACACACACACACACACACACACACACACACAGCTCCCTCTCTCACAGTTAGGAATGTGCATTCTCTCTCTCTCTCTCTCTCTCTCTCTCTCTCTCTCACGCTTTCACCAGGTGCGTTTGATGTGTGTCTCATCTTCCAACGGGTATGAAAAAAAAAGTACAATTATTTGTATCCATCATAAATATACACTCCTGTGACTCCTCCATGAGCTGCTCCTTACATTATGATGCTCCCACATATTCTCACGCACGCACCAGTTACAGTAATTTCCCCACAACCCACACTCTGCACATATTTTGGAGCACATATCGTCGAACGGGTAAGGTCTAGTTCTTAGTAAAAAATGGAACTGTACTTGGACCACTTTCTTCCATCTAGTCATCAGAATCATCAGAATCAACTTGATTGTCACATCACAGGTTTACAGTTGTAAAACAGCATGGAGAAATTTGTTTTTGTGCGAGCTCCATCGTTTTGTTATTTCCATCAGAGAAAGGGAAGAAGAAGAAGAAGAAGGGGGTGCAAGAGGAAGAAGAAGGGAGAGAGATCAATAAAAACTAACTAAATATCTTTACATACATTTACACATATTACTGTAGGTCTATCCGGTGCTGTAAGTAGCCTACTTGAGGTAAGACACCAAATCGGCTAATTGTGGCGATTGTTCCTACCAGGGTCAAGTGGTTAAATGGTTCTTTAAAAGGCTTTATGCTTCCACGAAGAACCATCACCTACTAAAGAACCATTTTATTTAGTGAATGCTTCTTCATGGGGTTCTAGTTAGAGAACCTTTTTCGACAGTACATTGAGGTTCTGTCTGTCATTCAATGTTATACGAGTAAAAAAAATCAAACCTCGGTTCGAAGTGGAGCGGTGAATCTGAGCAGCTATACCCTGTGTGTGTTGCTAAATGCCTAAACTGTAAACTGTGCCTGTGAGTGAGTGGTGAGTGTGCCTGGCCTGCACAAAACAGCGCCCCTCCTTTAACTAGTGTGTTGTGTGTGGCCACTCAAGGTATTGCCAGGCTACGGACACGGCCAGCCAGCCAGCCACCCAGCCACCCAGCCACCCAGCCACCCACCCAGGGACATACCCACGGACATACCTGTCTATTGGGAGCGCTTTCACCGCTCCAAAAAAAAGGATCTCAAGGTATTAGTTTACCTTGTACCAGTGTAGTAGCCTAGTTCCAGACCCTGAATCGCTAGCCACACACCTTAAAATTTTAGTTTTGGCGATAATGTCAATTCAGGCTGAGTGTCAGGCTACCAGTGTAGGCTACTGTCATGAAACTGTACCTTTTCTTATGCAAATTTAAAATAAATACCTCAATCAATCAATCAATTGTGAGCTTGTAGATCAGCTAATTTTAAATGGTATCAATACAAAATGAAAAATCATAGATTTATTTTTTATTCATGAAAAACATTGATTAAATATTTACATCAATGTTTTGACAATTGACCGAATTCACATTACGCAACTTCCTGGTGCTGATGTCACGATTGAAGGGGAAAACCCTACTAAAAGCCTATAGAGTTGACACAGAAATCGCAAATTTAATGCAATTTCCGAATATTACAGTATAAAATACGGCTAGCATGATCAAGAACACAAGATAGTAAAAGGCACAAAGCGTTATAATTTACTTTACCGTTCGAAATAATGATTTGTTGGCTTTAAGTCCAGCAATTTCTGTATTAATTTACCCTTCAAAGCTGACGTCAGCACCAGGAAGTTGCTGAGAAATATGCTGAGTGCGCGTGCGTGGGCGGGCCGTGAATAGGGTCTGTTACTCTTGACCTAGAAAAATGTGCCCGTGACCCACAAATGGGTCCCGAACCACTATTTGGGAAACAGTGGTTTAGGTAGTTAAAGATTCTTCATAGAACCAAATATTCCTATACAGCATCACTCTGAGGAAGAGACAGTTTTGGCTCCAGCTGGCATCTTCATTTTTCAGTGCGTAGTAGATGGAGGAAGGCTTAATAAGGAGCGGGTGGAAGCTGGTGATGCAGGGAGCGAGGGAGGCTTGTAAATAACGTGGGCGAGTAACAGGCTTTCCCCATCGATTTGTCATTCTTCATTGGTTTCCACACTGGGGGAGGATGGTGGGACAGGGGATGTATTTATGCATCGTATCCGACTACTGTCTCTATCTATCCCCCTGTTTATTCAGTTCAGCTCAGTTCAACTGTATTGTCATCTGTATTACAACACAATGACACGCTTGTCCTCTGGCTCCGTCTCTGTCTTTAACCACTTAAGTGAGCCACTTAATTACACAAAAATGTAGCCTAATTGTTTGAAAATAATATTCAATCTAACAAGCTCATAATGCATCGCAGCATGCACGCTTTGTGAGCTTATACTTGTAGATCTCTACAATTCTACTATTTCGGCTGTAAATGTTTTTTTGATAAATTGACATAATTGTCCAAAGTTTAAAATGTCAAAAATAGCAGATCTACAAGCTCGCAGCAAGGCACTTGGTGCCGCGCTGTGAGCTTGTATATCTGCTATTTTTCAATAGCTAAAGTATAAAATAATGAAGGCCCCTCCACCTTGGGCCCTAGTAACTCAGTCCCACTTTCCGCCCCTTGTGATGCCCATGGCTGTTCAGCGACCTGACTGCCTAGTGTGTGTGTGTGTGTGTGTGTGTGTGTGTGTGTGTGTGTGTCTGTGTGTGTCTGTGTGTGTCTGTGTGTGTGTGTGTTGTTATGTAGACGGAAGGAGGAGGGATGACTGTACAATAAATCCATCACTACCACTGAGTCATCGATGTATGCGTGTATGACGTGTTACAATCATAACGGGAATCCTTTTACAATCATAATTTTCAATAGATATCTACATATTATCTCTATGCATATTTCTAGTTAGATTATATATTGTTTGATTACTACTATACAATGTATTATTTTTATTTACTACAATTATTATTATTATTATTATTATTATTTTCTTCTCTTCTCGTCTTTCTTTTGTGATTACCATCATGATGACATTGGGCTCTTCTCCAACCTCAGCCCACTACTCTGTACACTTGTGGCATATTGTTAGGAAAAAGAATGGGAATTGAACGTTTAACAACTGTGAATAAAGGTTGCCAGGTTTGCACATACATGGAATTTGTCTTCTCATTATGTGATTGTGCGAAATAAATGTGTGAAAAAAAATATATGTGCGAAATAAATGAGTAATATATATATATATATATATATTTATATAATATATATACAAGTGATGATAAGGGTGCACGTGATAAGGGTGCGCGTGATCAAACCGTGGAGACTAGAGTTGTTTACGTGGTAAAAGATGCCATGTCATTCTACGCACATCCATGAATGTGCAATTTAGAGCAAAACGCATTCTTGTCAGTCTTGTTCGATGAAATGTAGGTTACTGAGAAGGCAAACAAAAACACAAGTTGTTATTGAGATGGATTAACAGTAAACGTGAGTGTGTTGTGTGTACACAAACACTAACACACACTGAAAATTCTCTCAGATGTACTGAAAATAATAGAGCCATTGAAAGAATATACTGTACATTTCCACTGCAGCAGGCCTGTTCACTTCATGGCAGGGCGGTCTTCAGCAGGAATAAGCAGGCTTACCCTAACCGATCAAAGGCCGGTCGGTTTAGTTTGAAATGCAATTGAGAATCAAACGTGAGTAGCTTATGTCTGTTTGACCATTCTTTTCTCATTTAAACTTGTCCAAGAGTTGATGATATACCATGGGTCTTCAACAGGGGCCCGGGACCCCTAGGGGGTCCTCAGAGTTACTACAGGGGGTCCTCCAAATCTTTAAGTGATAGAAATGTTTTTCTCCTTTTTTATAATAACCACTTGAACCCTAGCGTCCATATTCTGAGAACGGTTAGCCAAAAATAGCAGATCTACAAGCTCACAACGCCTCACAGCGCGAGGCATTGTGAACTTGTAGATCGGATATTTTCGGCAAAGAGCTTTGGTGTAGAGGGGAAAACGAGCAGACTAAGTACAGAGTCAAAGGTCAACTTTATTGAGTTTTGACATTTCAAGTGGTTAGATATAACACACATTGACATGAATCCAAAATACACTGATGATTGTGCCGTCAAACGATGAAACTATATGGAATCTATGAAAAGGCTGTGGGTGTCCCTGCTTCATCTCTCTCCTCAACTAAGGGGTCCTTGGCCTGAAAACGTTGAAGACCCCTGATATAGACCGTGTCAGTGGAATTTCTAGTGAACAACTCGGGTCCATGTGTAGTTCCTGTCAGCTTCTGATATTCAACAAACACTGTCTGCAACAGAAAATCAACATGGACCCATAGTTATATTATGTTGTCATTTTGTCAAGCGTGAAAAAGTCTATGGTTAACCTTTCAATGGTCCATTACTGTCCATTACATTTTGCATGCATGACACAAGCCTTCAAGGACAATGCATTTCACACATCAACACTGTGTCTGAAAAACAGTGGGTATATGGACCCACAGATCGGGTCACAGACCGATTTGTAAGGGTCACGAGTAAATATCCCTTTATTTTTGGTTTCCTATATTTTATATTATCATTATAGTTATACAATAATGCTAAAAAGATAACATGACAAGCCCTGAGGGCTTGTTTCCATTATGGTACTGAATGTATAATAAACCAGTAAGACTCCCTAATAGGGAGATAAGCGACTGTCAGGTCGCATACACAAACCTTCGAAGGCAATCGTAGCCAATCAGGAGGGAATATGGGAAATGGGACAGATCCATGTTGATGACATAACTTTAGAGATACTGTGTACCACTTTGCGTGATTTGGGGGCAAAATCTGTATAGAGCAGTGTTAAAAAATGTGTTTTGCAAAATTCGGCCTGATGGTGGCGCTAGAAGAGGGGATGTGAGAAATCAGGGGCGAAGGTTGTGATTTGCCATCCAATTTGCGTGATTGTAGGAGTAGTGTTCAAAAATGTGTTTTGCAAAGATCGGCCTGATGGTGGCGCTGGGACAGATCCATGTTGATGACATGACTCTAGAGATACTGTGAACCGCTTTGCGTGATTTTAGGCCAAAATATGTAGGAGCAGTGTCCAAAAACTTGTTTTGCAAAAATCGGCCTGATGGTGGCGCTAGAAGAGGGCCATGTGAGAAATGAGGGGTGGAGGTTGTGGTTTGGCAGCCAAGGAGTGTGTGTGCAAAGTTTGGCATGGATAGGGTAAATCTAAGAAATTCCATAAAACAAAAACAAACCAACTTGTAAGAATTAGTGAAAATAAACGATCTACAAGTTCACAACATGCATGCGTTGTGATTTTGAAAGATCTGGTATTTTCAATAGTTTTGGGTCCCGGGGCGAAATCAAATTTCTCTTTTTGGTCTAGAGCTAAAATGTTTGGGAGCCACTGCCTTAAGTAAACATGACCTTGGTTTCCTAGTGGTGACACAATTGTGTCACACACACTGTAGGTGAAGGTTAATAGTGTGCCCTACTGTATGAAGCAGATTGAGATTATCATTGTGTCATTCTGACTCATTCATACTGTATGAAGCAGGTAAGCAGGTGAAGGTTAGATTGTGTCATACACACTGTATGAAGATGAAAAAGATGGAGGTTAATAGGGTCTCAATAAGGAAGACAGAGCGAAATGGCATCAGCTTTGATTACTGCTTATCAGCAGCTGCAGTAGATTGCCTATAATCATTATGCCACTGACCTTCAGAGAGTATAACTTCTCAGCTGTGCTATTTTCCTCTTTGTCCTCAAACACAATACAAAGAAGAAGAAAGAAGCTGTGACGCACTAATGAGTTGCATTTGTACAGCCCAGGTGTTTAAGATTGCTTATGGTGCACTTCGTGGACAGGCTACTTTAAATATGGCTTGATATATACCGGTGTATATTCCTTGGCTTCAGAACATATCATTGCTGTCGGGTGGAAACCTTGTAGGCCTATGTCCAAAACCGTTTCTTTTTATTATTGTTTTAAAATAGGGTAAATAGACCATCTACAAGCTCGCATGTTGCATCGCGACATGTTTTGAGCTTGTATATCTGCTATTTTCACTACTTTTGTGCAACACTCTTGTATGATAAAGTAGGGCATTATTTCAGGAAAAAAATAAAAAATTAGATAAGAAGTTTCTGCTCTATTATGCAGACATACTTCCTATACATCCTAAAACACAAGCTAAAAAGTATTGAATTCGTGGATGAGTTATGTTTCCAAATATAAATAAATACAGTTTCACAAGAAAAAAGAAACTCAGCCTATTTACTTATATGTCTCAATATCCTAAAATATACAGGATTCAGTTCATGTCATCTTTATTGTTTTGTCAACCAAGGACATACTTAACTGACCATCACATAAAAGAATAGTGTAACATGTTTTTGTGTGTTGTGTGTGCTGCCAATCATATTGGTAGCACTAGTGAACATTTTCAAATGATGGTTCTGTTTAAATGTACTCCCATTATCACCACGAAAACATGAGGATAGCTATAAAATTAAAAGCCTCATTGACACATAGTCACATAGTCATCACAGACATGTCCATTGATTCATGTACCGGTAATTAAAGTACCCTATTGTGACAAAGATTGGCTGGAATGTTTTCGGAATTTCCATGTGTGCAGGAGGAGATAGATGATGTTTTGTGTTCTGTCCTCGTCCCTGGAGCCTTGCAAACTAATCTCTCCCTGACATGTTGTCATGAGTAACGTCACATGGTTTTAAATCGAGATGGTTTGAATCACCTCATGATCTAAAACAGTTCACCCTGGTGGAAAAACACCAATGTGACAAAAAAAGAAAGAAAGAAAGAAAGAAAGAAAGAAAGAAAGAAAGAAAGAAAGAAAAATTGTGGTGTTGAACAGGAACAAAAACTTTCCAAAATGAGACACCAAGTCACCAACTACACTAACTGAGCCCTCCCAGCCCCCAACAACACAATTATAACAGACTGACTGAGACAGCAACACACACTTAAAATAAACTCTGGTGGTTTCTAAATGATAGTGGGCGTTGATCATTGGTTGACTATAATGGGCACGAGCACACACAGGAGCCAACCAGTGCCCAAACACCTGCCCGATTGCCTTCATATAGGAGAAAGTAGTACCGTATATAATTTCCCTCATTTATATCTCTCTTGCAAAACCACAGTTGGAGTCCACCCTGCAACCTTTTCTTTGTTGCTTCGTGATAAGTCTCCTTTTAGCTAGAAACAAGGGCACTGGCATGATCAAACGTCTTGTTGTGTAACACTTTGAATTACACACAGCAGCAGAACACAGGAAACAGAGCCAGGCCTTCCGCTGAATCTCTGACACATGTGTGGGTGTTGTGGCCAAAAGACCACAATGAGAATAAGCTCTCTGGCTTTTCTTGTTTTATCCTTTTGACAAATACGTACGTACGTACGTACGTACGTACAACTAGTACATTTACTTAATTACTGTGCTTAAGTAAACATTTGAGGTGTTTGTAATTTACTTAAGAATTTCCAATTTCCAATATACTTTTACTTCTACTCCACTACATCTTGGATCCAAATATTGTACCTTTACTCCACTACATTTAGGCCTATTTGAAAACTTTAGTTAATAGTTACTTACTGTAGATTATTAGTACAAAACATACTGTACATTATATCTTCAGCCTACTTTTCAGCCATTTGAAAATAGCAGATCTACAAGCTCACAATGCGTCACATGCTTTGTGAGCTTGTAGATCTGCTATTTTCAAAAGATTTTTATACATTTGAAAACTTGAAATTGGACATTCTGCATAGTTACCTTTGTACTTTAAGTACATTTTGATACCAATACTTTTGTACTTGATAGTTCATGCACCAGGCTAATCCCAGGCAGTTGCACGTGCAGAGGGCCAAGCAAGAGTTCTGTGTATACTTAAATCTTCTGTTTCTGGGTAATCTGACTGTTCCTAATCCCTGTGTGCGGCAACTACCTGCTTATACACTTTTCAATGACTATTAATACTATTTGTTACTTACTCCTATAGCTGTACCTCTTATCTGAGTCTTTTTTGAGTTTCATCAATTCAAAACAATTCCCGCATTTTATGAAAGTATTTGATGAATACATTTAGTAAAAATGTAAGAAGTGGTTTTGGTCCCGGAAAAACCTCTCTAATCTCTTTTGGTTCTTGAGCTAAAATGTTTGGGAACCACTGATATAGGCTGCTGTTACAATCTAATAGTCTAGGGCTAGGCCTAATAATAAATTCCATATTATTTCATTAACCATTCCAAAATCCTGTCATTAAAGCCCCTTTTCCACTACAGGGTGGAGCTGGAGCCTGGACCTATTCTTCAAGTTCTGGAAAGTTCTGATTCATACCCTCGTAGTGGTCATGCGCCAATAATTAGAGTTTAGAGCTATAGGGTTCTCTTTTCATCCATGTCTTACCTCTTATTTTTACTATTTAGAAAAACATTTTAGAATATTTCAAATAGCTGATCTACAAGCTCATAACATGTCAAGATCGGCTATTTGAGGGGCGCCTGCTGGCCTTGTGGTCCAGGTGCATACCACATAGGCTCTGATGCCTGACAACGTGTCGCGGGTTCAGATCCCAATCCCGACGAACTTTATTGCGTGTCACTCCCCATCTTCTGTCAGTCTACTGTCCTTTCAATAAAGGCATAAAGCCCCCAAAACAAAAACAAGCCAAAAAAAAGAGATTGTCTATTTGAAATATTTTAAAATGTTTTTCAAAATAGTACAAAAATGGCAAAGAAGTAGAGGGATAAGGGGTAAGGCATGGACGAACATATAGGTCATAATGCCTATACTGTAGCTTCCATATACCGTATGTACTGTCATTCCTGTCATTTCCATGTTATGTTAACTATACCTCATTACAATAGCAGGTAGGAAATTGGTCCTCAGAACAGCATGACATACACCAGCACACACAGCCATTAATTAAATATCCATTTATCAGTCTGAACAGACATCTTGTGTATTGGCGGGCTGTCTGCGGGGTCAGAAAGGTCAACGGATCCACCCCGGCAACAGCCTGTATCTCTTTCAGTGAGACTGACGGGGGCTTCGCTCCCTGCACATTAAGGCTGCCGTATCACCTTTCCTCCCGACACATTGTCTGTGGCCATTTCCAGGTGGCACGCTTCGGCGAGCTGTTTTGTTTGATATGCAGCACAAACCATCACTCGTTACAGTGAGGAAAATGACACAGGAAGCGTGATGCCTCACTCCTCACACCACCAGAACCGCTGCAGGGGATTAATGATGTTTAGGCCGCGTCATATCTGTAAAGAAGTCTTTACCCCGATGCTTTGTGTTTGTGTTCCGCGGGGGTGCTGATCAGGTGTCGCCCATACGATCCTCGGCTTGCGGAGTGTTGGGTTTCCAGCTGGCAGGGCCCTCGAAAGGCCTCCTCGGGCTGCTGTTACCTGGAGACTCTCATCACTAATTCAGCAGCCAAGGCTCCAGAGTCTCTGGGTGGCTGGGTGGCTTGCTGGTTGGTTGGTTGGCTGGCTGGCTGGCTGGCTGAGTGTGTGTGTGGGGGGAAAAGGACAATCGTCTCTCGGTGTCCAGGCCAGAGCAGCAACACCACCAGAACGGCTCCCAGAGCAGGACCATATCAGAGCTGGGGCCCAGATGCAGAACGGAGAGGCTATGAGCCCGCAGGACTCCAAGGCGGCGACGGCGGCGCCAGCCGTGGGGCCCCCGGAGGAACAGAGGGCCAACAACCACAGCCAGACTCACGGGACCGCAGAGCCCTCGGCGCCGCCGCTGCCACCACCCTCGCCGCCTCCGCCCGGCCCTCCGGAATACCCGAGACCCAGGCTGGTCTTCCACACCCAGCTGGCCCATGGCAGCCCCACGGGCCGCATCCACGGATTCACTAACGTCAAGGAGCTCTATGCCAAGATAGCCGAGGTTTTCAACATCTCCGCCTCAGAGGTAGGCCACGCAGCGCTGGGTTTATTCACTTGCTATGTTATAGTTGCGTCATCTTTTCTTTCAATGAAATGGGCCAACATTCTCTTTTCTTCCTTCTGTTCCTAGTCATTGAGGCCTTTGTGAAATGGGTGTTAGATTTCTTATTGAGGCTGGTTTCCATGATGCACTGTAAAAGATTGTTTGGCCTTGTTACTGTTACTTTGTACCCAAGTGAGCCTTGATCCTGATGAATAATAGTAAGAAAATCACCAGATAATGATCTTCTGTTGGTAATCACCACATAGATGACATACCGGTAGATGAGTCATGTTGAAAGAGCCGAACAGACCTTGAGTTAAGCGCTTTTATGCCAAGCACATTACAATAAAAACACACACACACACACACACACACACACACACACACACACACACACACACACACACACACACACACACACACACACACACACACACACACACACACACACACACACACACACACACACACACACACACACACACACCAGTGGTTTGATTGATTGACTGAATACTTCAACTGTTTGCTAAAAGTACAGTGGCACGATTATACAATGATGCTAAAAGGATAACACAAAAAGCCCAGAGGCTTGTTTCCATTGTGGTCCTATGTATTTAATTCATCAAGGTAGAACCGCTGACCTTATGATTCCAAGCACCTGAGCCAGTGCCACCCATTAAAGTATAAGGGTTGCTCATTAAAATATACTGGTGTGTAATGTGTATTCAAATCCAAACTAATGTCAGAAATTTATACGTGTTCCAAGAACCCCAAAATGTGGTATGTTACATGCAAATAAACAAAGGAGTCAGTATAGTAAGTTTAGAGGTCCTTTGTACGGCTATGTATCAACACAGTGTTTGCTTTGGCAAATAAATTCTAAGTGGCTCATTCACAACAGGGTTATTTAGTTCAAGCTAAAACACTTGATCTCACGAGTCTTTGTTTCTTTTTTTTAAGTCCTTTTTGAATTCATATTTTCATATGGTAAGAGTTAGATGAATATCAAATCTTGGTTTAGCCACTAACACCTGAAAGGCGTAAAAACAAGGCATACCGTGAAAATAAGACTTAGAAAATACAGTACAAGTATATCTCTTTCAGGCCAGGTGTCCTACCCAGAGTAGGTAGGTCATGGGTTGCAGCTGTCAGGGCCTGAACAAGCTAGCATTTACACAATATGTCGTTGTTGTCGGGTGGAAACCTTGTATGTCCAAAACCGTTCGTTTTGTGTTTATAATTTAAAAAATACAAGTACACAATGTCTCGCGGTGCGAGGTGTTGTGTGCTTGTAGATTGGCTATTTTCACTAGTTTTGTGCGACAGTATGATGAAGCAGGGATTTTCTTTACGAAAAACAAATTTGAAACTTGGAGATACTAGGTGTTTGCCCGTCGATATAGTATATGGTGCAACTTTCAGATATTGTGGCACCCCCACAGGCAGAAGTGTGCTCTAAGGAGGCCCCTCAACAAGCAGCATGCTACTCCAATTTGGAGTTGATTGCGTGTTGCGTTCATGATATATAGCTTTTTTATGTTAAGAAATAGTGCCCTGCCATCCCACTGATACATACAATGACATTATGGAATATCAAAATCCTGTTTCACGTTCATTGTCATATGACTGAATTTGATTAAATAAATAAACAACAAAAAAACAAACAAACATGTTTTTGCATCCAACAGTGGCATTTGTAGCAATTGTGGCATCCTCTATGGATCTAGGTGAAATCGCTTTCGGCTCTATCTGCATTGTTCAGAGGCCCCTCAATGTGTGATTTGACAGCTTTTTTGCTTTTGCCTTTTTTGAGCTCCAACATATATCTGAAACAACATCCGTTTGTCCAAAGTTTGTTGTACGCCCAGGGTCACATTGGCCAAGTTCTGCATGGCCTACATCTGGCCTACATCTGGCCTACATCTGGCTTGGCCTGCATCTGGCCTGCATCTGGCCTGCATCTGGCCTACATCTCTGCACAAAGTGCCCATTGTTTGTTGTTCTTCAGGGTCACATTGGCCAAGCTTCACGGGACACTTAGGCCAGATTTACACTGCAGTCAAATCCAGCCCAAATCCGATTTGGTTCTCAAATCCGATCTTTTGGCCCGACTTTTCACACTGCATTTGCAAGTGACCAGACCGGATCTGTGCGTTCAGACTGATTTTAACAGTGTCAGCCCAAAGCTGCCCTGCATCGACATATCTGCTTTGGTTACCGTCACCGTGGTAACGACGTAGGCGTCATGACGTTACGTCACAACGTGGACGCTAGTTGATTACGTTCAGGAAATGCGACATAACAGACAAGCGACAACAAAAACAAACACAATATTGTTTTTCTATCTTCTTTTCTTTACTCTTGTGTTTCGCTCTTCTTTCTGGTTTTATCTATTTAGCTCACGTGTTTTCTCTCTTCTCTCTTGTTTTTCTCATGTGCTCAGCGCGCTGTAATCAAATAGTAAATACACGCGCTCTGTAATGACATCATTACAGTGGAGCTCCGTGCTCGGGTCGCGAAGCAATTGACATAACTTTGGACAGTTTGATGTGACTTGCGTATAACTCTATGGGGTGCATCTGGTTACTGATTTCAGACTGAGACAGATGTCCTGAAATTTGAATCGGATTTGAAACCACCTCTGGATGTGGTTTCTCAAAATCGGATTTCATGTGACCTGCATGTGACCTGTCTGCATTTAGACTATTTTAAGCAAATCGGATTCCACTTTTGATGTGACACAGATCTGATTCAGGTTGGATTTGGGTGGCAGTGTAAATCAGGCCTTAATGACATTAATTCATAAATAGCAACGCTCACTTCACAATTAGGAGTTTTTTTTAATATACAAATTCTGCTGACAACTTGTGCAAACTTGAATCATGCGACATCGCTCATCATGACTAACTATATCTAACTGTCTTTTTCCTCTTTATTGGGAAAACTGCGAAAGAGCACACTTTATTATTGCAAAATAATGCAATAAAAGCCATGTGTTTTTATTACGCAAACTCTATCGCAAACTTTGGACGGCAATTGTATCCAATCAGAATGGAGTATGACAAATCGGAATGATACATGTTCATCACATGACTACTGAAATCATGTGTAGTAGCCTAATTTCAGTAATTTGCATGAATTTGTGAGATGTGACATGTGGGCTATATGAGGAGATCCAAGGAATGTAGGAAAAATATTACAATTCAAGAGTTACAGGCCAAAACGTAGCGTGGGCATCACAGCATCACAAGGCCGATTTGAGAAATTTGGGGTGGAGTGTCTTCCTTGACCTATATCCAAGACAAGAAAATTAAGAAAAATAAAGACATGCCATCTGTGGTTTACTTCCCGTATCTTTGTGAAGTAGGTGGCAGTCTTTTTAGGAGACCAGAAGCAGGTTGGAGTGGAGCAGTGAACGTGAACACAGCCTCTGAGCAATTCTTTAGCCCCAAAGTCACTGAACTAAATATTGGACCCGATCGTCACAAGCTACACAATCTTACCAAGATTTTCATACTAAAATGGCTTTTTTCAGAGAGACAAATCAGGAGAAAATATACTTTATTATCAACCCCAGCAGCACACTCTTGCTGGATCTAGCACCATAAACATGCGACATTAACAAGATCAGGTGGCGCCCACTTAGGAGACCATTTGTAGGATTTGTGTGCCCTTTTCCTTTAGTGGCTCCAATTGGGATGACGTATCTTTAATATTTGAATATCTTTGCCTATACTATACTAGCAGTGTGCACGAGAAGTTTGACACAGACAGATGCAGTAGTTTACGAGATTAGCTCTGTACACAGACAGGCATAAAGGTGCATTTACATTATATAGTGCCTTTATCCAAGGCGCTTTACATAGAGTGCATTACATTCACCCATTCATATACTGTACCAATGGCAGAGGAAACCATGCAAGGCACCAACCTGCTCATCAGGAGCAATTAGGGGTTCAGTGTCTTGCTCAAGGACACTTGGACACTAACTCTGGAGGAGCCCAGGATCGAACTGGTAACATTCCAGTTGCCAGGCTGCCACTCTACCCCTGAGCCACTGCTGCCCCACACACAGACACACAGACACAGACAAACACAGAAATGGACGCACAAATGCATGCACAAACAGTCAAACATAGGTGAAAACATCTCCCCTCCCCCTCATCTACAGACATAACTACAGACGTAAAAAGTATTGACTTTGCGATATGCAAGGAAAAAGCTACAATCTTCTAAAACACTCACTCGTTACACAATACCCTGTTACCATCATCCACATCCACACACCAGCTAATAACAAGCCCTGTCGGCGGCCTTGACCTGAGCACCTGCAGTTGTGCTCCAGAATGTAGAAGGTCTCCAGCCGGACCCATCCTCGCTGTGAGGTCACAGCAGGCAGGCAGCTGCATGGAACAGCAGGCCAACGGCCTTGAGATGAAATGTACTGAATGACCCTCTACTAGTTCAGGACCAGCAGGGCCTAACCACACCACACACACGCACACACACAGCTGCTCCTAATGCCAAGACAGCCAGAGTCCACAAGGACAGCTGAGGTAGAGATAGGCCACAGCGGGGACCGAAATGGTGGGTGTTATGGAAAGAACTATTTGTGCTTAATGGCTCACGGTTGTGGTTTATGTAAAGGTTACTGGTTTTGGGTCTTGTTCACGTTTGGTTTCCGATTTACATGTTTGTGTACCTTAAATTAATTGAGCTCAGTAGAACTGCACTGAAAGGAAATGAATTATTTTGGGGCATTTATAAGCTTAATTTCAGACAGGATAGTGTGTAGAGAAATAAAGGGCACAGAGACATGCGAGGCAAGATGAGGGTCAGATTCAAACCTGCATGCATAGTCCTCCTTGTGCTCTTTTGGAGCATAATATTTATGATATATATATGCACTGAACTGGCTGAGGCACACCCAATTATGTTTACTTAGATAAGATCGTCTTTACTGGTCCCCATAGGGAAATACATGTGTTGTGTTGTGCTATAGTGGCAACAGACACAGGATAGCTTCAGGCAAAGGTTAAGAATAAGAAAAATCAAACCTCGGTTCGAAGTGGAGCGGTGAATCTGAGCAGCTATACCCTGTGTGTGTGTGTGTGTGTGTGTGTGTGAGAGAGTGAGTGAGTGAGTGGTGAGTGTGCCTGGCCTGCACAAAACAGCACCCCTCCTTTAACTAGTGTGTTGTGTGTGGCCACTCAAGGTATTGCCAGGCTACGGACGGACGGACAGACACGGCCAGCCAGCCAGCCACCCACATACCCACGGACATACCTGTCTATTGGGAGCGCTTTCACCGCTCCAAAAACATTTAACAATATAACATAAAATAAATAGACTGACACTAGACATCATCTGCATTTGGCTATGTATACACATAGCTTATGCTGCTATGGTGATCATAAACCTCTCAGATATTGTGTAATAACACCGACAGACACTGTGTAGTAAAGACAAAGCATTGACGTTGGCCTTATCTGAATGCTTATCACCTGTGCTGTGGGAGCTGCTGTAAACACATGTCCCGTCCGGCACAAAGCGCTGGTCCTTGAATCAGAGTTGTATTCAGGTAGGAGGAGGTGTCAAGGACCAACAAGATGAACTGATATGGATGGATCCATATACTGTACAGTGTACACTTTCAATTTGACTGTCCTTGAGAGCGTTATCTCAGCATACAGAGGTTCATTACCAAAGAAGCTAACCTAATAACTACATTGTATTCATATCGTTGCTGTCGGACAGAAACCTCACATCCTCATTTTTCTAACTTTGTGTGTTTTTTCGTAAATTAACGCCCTACTTGATCACGCTACAGCATCACACAAAAGAATCAAAAGTAGCAGATCTGCAAACTCGAAGTGGCCGTTTCGAGCTTGTAGAACTGATGCTTTTGCTATTTTTGAATTTGAATCCTGAAAAGAAACAGTTTTGGACATATGAGGTTTCCATCCAACAGAGACAATATATTATTAATGGGTTAGCCTAGTTATGTCATGTACAATGCTGCAATGTTGCTACCACCTTTATGCCTAACCTTATGCACCTTATGTCTAACCTCATTTACACACTGTTCAGCTGGATTATGCTCTAGATATCTTAGATGTTTGCGCATCCCTGACATACAGTTTCTATTTACTATGTGCTGTCCTTTCTCCTTGTGCCCTTGTTCCCCTCTGTTCTTTTGTTTTCTCTTTCTGAAAAAAAAAAAATATATATATATATATATCGCCACTATTCTTGCCACGGTCACTATTGTTTATTCATTTATCTTTACATAAATCACGGCTACACACTTCAAACTGCTTCAAAATTTTAAAATTAATTAAAAAGATATATAATTAATGGGGATCTTTTGACATCTTTTTTAAAGTCTTGTATACATTTTGAACACACACGCATGCGCACACACACACACGCACGCACGCACGCACGCACGCACGCACACACACACACACACCCACGCGCACCCACACCCACACCCACACACACAAATATAATTTGCACTGCATCTTTAGATTCCTTGAAATGTGGGATGGCTCATCTTATCCTGTTCTCCCTGTAAAATGCTGCTAAAGAAAAGGCATTTACAAATAAGACACCCTAGTCTACAGGGCAGATGAAAACCAGGAAGAGAAAACAAAACAATATTAGAGGGAATGTCAAGAGAGACCATATTGTATATGTCGGGTGGAAACCTCCAAAACTATTACTGTTATAAGAGTCAGATCTACAAGCTCACTTACATTATTTAGAGCTCGCCGATCTGCTCTAATTTCGATAACTTAAACTGAGTAGAATGATCAAGAAGGGCATGGAGAAACACATTTTTTAAATATGGAGTTAAGAGGTTTCTTTCCGACGACAACGATATACTGTATCTACAAAAGGATTGTCAAAACACACAGTTGATGAATCAACTAGAAAGATGCAATTGGATGCAATTTAAATGGCCATATATGGAGATCTCTGTGTCAGTTAATGTCCCTTTCATGCCCATAATGGAGATCATCAATATTAAGCCCATATAATGGCATGCCCATATATGGGCATAGGGCCTATATGTGTCATTCTCATGTGGTCTATATATGGACATAGTCTGTCAGTCTCATGTGGTCTATTAAGTTAGCTTGGAAGATTGAAGATGGAATAAAGTCAGACAAGTACTATAGTTAGTTAGATAAGAAAGAGTATCTTCTTTTGGAGTAAAGAAATCACACCTGTATCAAACACGACACCCGTGCATATCTCCTTGTATGGGCGTTCTGTCCAGTCATGGAGATCTGTGCTCATACACACGAAGCCAGACGTAGGAGTGGTTAGCACTGCTCAAAAACTATCCATATGCTGTAGAGCAATGGTCTCAAAAGTGGATTTCAGGGACTCTCAAGCAGGGGCGCAGCCAGAACAGAGAAATAAGGTGGGCCTGGCAACATCAGGGTGGGCCCAGGGAAAATTTCGGGATAATTATATTTTTTTCTGTTAATTATTAGGGTTTTTGGGGGTTAGAATGGTTGTGGGCGGCAGTATCAATGAACAATAATTAATATGCTAATACAAAGCATTGAGTTCTCAACTGCACTTCATCCGAACAACATATTTCCAAATATAAACTAGCCAACTGCTGCTAGTGTAAAAGATGCATCATCAGAGCGACAGTTGTAAAGTACGGTTCATTTATTCGTATTAAGCA
Organism: Nannobrachium achirus; assembly: GCF_963921795.1. Classification (NCBI taxonomy): domain Eukaryota; kingdom Metazoa; phylum Chordata; class Actinopteri; order Myctophiformes; family Myctophidae; genus Nannobrachium; species Nannobrachium achirus. The sequence goes on from NC_137810.1 coordinate 44,186,725, forward strand.
AGACGATGATCACAAAAACACACACACACACACACACACACACACACACACACACACACACACACACACACACACACACACACACACACACACACACACACACACACACAAAATTGATGGGTGGGCCAGCTTTCTAGTTTCTACATGGGTGGGCCTGCTCTCAAGGTTCCTTTATGGGGGTCTAACGCTTACAGGTCTGTAACTCTGACAGTGTTGGAACCAAATCCACTTGGTCCCATTTGTACACTTTCAGAGTTAAGGGGAGACCTTCAAATTTCAACATTTTGAGAACCACTGCTGTAGAGGTCACTGAGTGTACCTCAGCCTCAGCTCAGACGTCATTGTTGGTGAATGTATGAGCAGACTAGAACCGCAGCCAGTCTCTCCTCCTAAGGCCTGTTTGGGCTGCCTGCCCTATAGCTCAGCAGTGTTCAATTACCTAACGTTCATGTAGTCAGTGTGTCGGATGACCCTGAACTCCAGTCAGACACAGCTCACAGCACAACACAAGACAAGACAAGACACTACAACGTCTCGGCTACTACAGCATTGTTATGTGTGAAGAGATAGCAGTAGATTAAGGCTGGACTCACACATATGCGTGAAACATCTTCTCCGTATCGTCTGAGAATGGCCACTGGGGGCGCCGTACTAATGCATTGTCAATGGAAGGTTGTTTGGTTTTTTGTCGTTGCCGTGTCTCTAGCTTAACCACAGCTTGTCTTTTGGCCAAGAGACACGGCAACGACAAAACACCAAACAACCTTCCATTGACAATGCATTAGTACGGCGCCCCCAGTGGCCATTCTCAGACGATACGGAGAAGATGTTTCACGCAAATGTCTGTACAGCGCCTAACACCTTGGATTCAGTTTGCCAGTGGGTGGTTTGTTGTTGTTGTTTTTAAGATTTTGTGGACTGTACTACTTGAAAGTAGGCCTAATCCTGCACTTTATACAAAACATATTGCTTTTGCTGCAATTATTGTAGTGCAATAACATGAGCCACGTAAAACTGTGTTGTAGTCCGAGCCTTAGATATACTTTGCACCTTTAAAACAATATATTTATCTGCATTATTCAATTACATAAAACATGACAACAGCATATGGCTCTTGTGTTAATAAAATGCCTATAAACAATCAAACAAAAACACATAAACACATAATAACATAAAAACTAAAACTAAAATACCCCCAAAACATACTTTGTACATTTTGTACCCGTTTTGTACCTTTTGTATTTATGCTTTGTTTTCCCTGTGTAATGTAATATTGTTGCAGTTTTTATGTTTTTTGTGGGGACTGTGGATGTAAATGAGCATCTTTGCTAAATCCTACATGACTCTGTGTTGCTGATCACTGATTCAGTTATAACTCAGTTATAACTCAGTTAGCCTATCTGTGCCAGGAATGTCCAACTTCTTTCTCTTGTTGTTGTTATACATAATGCTTGTGTGTTCAAAATACTGCTGCACTCACGTGTCTGCTAAATAAACGGTTTAAAAATATTGAAAGCTTAATAGTTCTCCCAAATAAGTTATCCCAGAGAACGCCCTACTGAATAAAGGAGTGTAAATCTCTAACTTCCTTTAAAATCGGTCGAACCGAAAAGCCACTTACAGGCGCTGCTACTCAAAACTTTTAAATAGACCCATACTTACCTGCCATTTTCCACAGTCTGTAAATATCTTTTCTTCTTTCTTTCTTTTTTTCTTCTTTATGACTGTTACTTTTTTTCCCCTTTTGTTTTTGATGATATTCTATGCGTAGTACTGTGTTCTATCCGTCTGTCATTCAATGTTATATGAGATACATAAAGGGTTCCTGAGTAAATAAGCTGAAAAGTTTACTAGGATCTCCTTTTAGTTGACCGTGTACCAGTGAACTGTACTGTCATGAAACTGTACCTTTTTCCTATGCAACCTTCATATAAAGTCTTCAATCAATCAATCAATCAATCAATCAATCAATCAATCAATCAATCGATCAATCGATCGATCAATGAATCAATCAGATAATTCTTATACCAAACCAAACCAAACCAAACCATGGCAACTTTAAATAGGCAGACTAGTCCCCTTGTTGACTACCAACTGCCCTCTGCTGGTGAAATGGTGTATAGCACAACTGTTGAGGCCATGATGAATGTGTTCAAATGTAACCCTGTTGGCTCAATTAAGCAGTAAGTGTGCAGATTTTGATTTCGTTATAGTCACAGTCTTTTGAATAAAATTCCATTTAGTTTCAGTCTAGTTTTAGATGACAAAATATATGATTTATTTATATGGCCATGTTTACCGAAAATAGCAGATCTACAAGCTCACAGCTGTGACACATTGTGAGCGTGTAGTATACAGTATGTCTATATCATGTCATCAACATGGATCATGTGACCTGGCGGTCGCTTATCTTTGTATTTCAGAGAATACCATTTTATAAATACCATTTCTGGTGACTTGTTGTTGCTTTCATGCTGTGAGAGCCCAAACATGCTTACTCAGTTATTCATTATGTGAAAGTCCTATGATGTCTATGACATCTGACATCATACCCTTTTATGCCCATACATGGAGATCCCTGTCTGTAACCAGCCGTTAGTGTGGAATGTGGCCGATGTGGCCTCCATATATGGGCAATCCCATATGAAGTCCTGTTATGGGCTTAATATTGATGACATCAGGGAACTCCATATATGGGCATAAAAGGGATTCTGTTAGTGTGACATCACAGTGAAGCCAGAGCATGATGTCAGAGCGGCAAACCCATTCTGTTAAGAGTGGTTCCCCTGACATCACAGTGACATCAGAGCATGATGTCAGAGCGACAAACCCATAGAACCACAGTGTCATGCGTGACAGACAGACAGAGATACATACGGACAATTAAGCTGTGAGACCGTTCACATTCTAATCTGCGACCTACGGTCGCAATCACAGTGTGACAAGCAAGAAAGAAACAAAGAAAGAAAGAAACAAAGAAACAAAGTAAGAAAGAAGGAAAGAAAGAAAGAAACAAAGAATGAAAGAAAGAAAGAAAGAAAGAAAGACTAACCTGCTTCCCGTGTCTTTCCCTCAGATCCTCTTCTGTACGCTGAACTCCCACAAGGTGGACATGCAGAAGCTGCTGGGAGGACAGATCGGTCTGGAGGACTTCATCTTCGCCCACGTCAGAGGAGAGACCAAGGAGGTGGAGGTCACCAAGACGGAGGACGCCCTGGGCCTCACCATCACAGACAACGGGGCCGGATACGCCTTCATTAAGGTGAAGGGACTGTTCACATGACAACATGCTTTAGACACTAGTACAGGGCAGGAATTTCAGGGAGGCCATGAAGGCCATTGCTGTCATTGCCCCTCAGTTTGGCCTCGTGCCCCTCAATAAAATTGCATGCCCTGTGGCCAAAGTGGCCTTCAGCGTCTAGTCGGCGACCTGGCCAACTCGGAACAATGTAAATAGGGAATGAATGCCCCGCCCTTTAATGCAAACCCCATTATACCTGTTTTCATAGGACCCGTTTTGACCATCTGTCTGCCTGTGTCCATTTATGCCCATATATGGAGATATCTGTATCTGTCTGTCTGTCGGCATCCATTTTATGTCCATATATGGAGATCACTGCAGTTATAGTTCTGGGTCCATTTTATGCCCATATATGCCCATATATGGAGATATCTGTCTATCTGCGTCCATTTTATGCCCATATATGGAGATCTCTGTATCTGTCTGTGTCCCTTTTATGCCCGTATATGGAGATCTTTGTGATTCTGCGTCCATTGTATGCCCATATATGCCATATATGGAGATATCTGTTTATCCGCGTCCATTTTATGCCCATATATGAGATCTCTGTCGCTTTTTCAAACAGATGGTCAAAACGGGTCCTATGACAACAGGTATAATGGGGTTTGCATTAAAGGGGGAACCGGCACTGTGTCTGCAACACAGTCGGAGGCACAGACAGATACAGAGAGATCTCCATAATGGGAATAAAGGGACACAGACAAACAGATGGAGGAGGAGACAAACTTAATGCAAACCCCATTATACCTGTTGTCATAGGACCCGTTTTGACCATCTGTTTGCCTGTGTCCATTTATGCCCATATATGGAGATATCTGTATCTGTCTGTCTGCGTCCACTTTATGCCCATATATGATATGGAGATATCTGTATCTGTCTGTCTGCATCCATTTTATGCCCATATATGGAGATCTATGCAGACACAGTGCCAGTTCCGGAAAATCCTGATGTCAGACATCAGAATCCGAACCTTTCGTGCTGGTTCCAGAAAATCGTTTATCGGGTCGGGTCGAGGCCGAGCACTGCACTACCTGCTGCGGTGCAAACCCATGAATGCCCCACCCTTTAATGCAAACCCCAATATACCTGTTGTCATAGGACCCGTTTTGACCATCTGTTTGTCTTTGTCCACGTATGCCCATATATGAAGATCTCTGCACACACAGTACCGGTTGCGGAAAACTCTGATGTCAGACATCAGCTCCGCATACGGGCATTCATTTTATTCCCATATTTGGAGAACGCGCGTGCCCGTGGGACGAACGGTTCTCGAGATACGCGGATTACATACATACATACACACTCACAGAGATTTGTTGTTGACTCATGTGGCGTACGTGATGTCAGAGCCTTTTATGATGTCACAATGAGTCAGAGCTTTCGCCGATTTCCTCCGGAACAGCCTGATGTCAACAATCAACCCCGCATAAGGAGATTCCGAACGTTTCTCGCCGGTTCGGGAAAACCGCGCGTCGGGTCGGGTCGAGACCCGGCACTGCACTCCGTGCCGCGGCGGGGAACGCGCGTGCCGAATCTGAAGCCGGTGGGACGAACGGTTCTCGAGATACGCGGATTACAGACACACAGACAGACAGACAGACACGCAGAGACTTCTCGCATTTATAGATAGATAAGCGACCAACGGTCGCTTATCTCCCGATTAGGGAGTCTTACTGGTCAATATGTAGACACCAGTGTCTCGTTCTTGTCCTGTAGACCAGTGATTCTCAACCTGTGGGTCGGGACCCCCAGGGGGATCCCAAAATTATTGTGGGGGGTCCCCAGATGATTAACTTGATGTGCAACATTGTTTTCTCACCCAACAGTAAACAAACTAGCATAAAGTTCAAGTGTATCCACGAGTTTCCTACGCCCCATAGTGCATTGCGCAAACGTTTGCATCGATCTTCCGGCGCCGATTTACAAGCTCACAACGGGTTGCATCTGCGACGCGACGTGAGCTTGTATGTCTGCTGTTAAACCCGGAAGTTTGGTCCTGATAGTCTCCAGTAAACTCCCGCGGAAACTTGTGGATAGACGGTATCTGCACATTTCTAAAATGACAATTCAAGCACTTTTTAATACCTCTAAAATGACAAATTAAACATTGGCCAAAATGTCAAATATTAGAGGCAGAAATTGTGAAAATAGCCGATCTACATGCTCATAACGCCTCACAACGCGAGGCGTTGTGAGCATGTAGATCTGCAATTTTCACAATAGAAATGTGTTATACAAAATAAAATGTAATGCCTCAGTTAAAATATGATTATTTTGGGGGTCGTGGCCTGAAAAGGTTGAGAACCACTGCTGTAGACAACTGTGTCTTTTGTTGAGATTCTCAGCTATATTTTCGTCCATGCCTTAAAGCTTTAAACCAATGCAGTAAGTTTGATTTGTGCAGGGCTGAGATTTATTTAGCTGCAGATAGTCTACATTTCAAAATCATCCTTAACCCTTAAATTCAATTACGGTAATTCTTTCAAAGGACTAAACCTTCCTTTATTTGATGGCCTTCCTGCCCTAGCATTTGTGCCCTCAAAAAATGGACAACACCAAAGGCCAAGTGGCCTTGGCCCTAAAACGACGAAAGTCTAGGCCTGGTATTCTAGCAATGGAGCTTTCTACCACTTTTTGTGGTCACATGTTCTGATACTGGATTCTGATTGGCTTAAAACAGTGGTAAATCAGTCATCAACCTTGATGACTGATGGACCCCGCCCACTTTTGTGTTGCAGTTGTAACATTTCCAAGATCCTTGCAAGTTACAACTGTGTTTTCTTTCATTTATATGGTAGAAGTGGTAGAAAAGCAATTTACCATTCGAGGGTCATGGGTTGTTGGCTGATTTACCACTGTTTCAGGGTTGTGGCACGAGGCAAGCCAACAACCCACAACCCACTCCCTCTCATGGTAAATGGCTTATATAGCTACAGTGGTGGAAGAAGTACTCACATGTTTCACTTAAAGGGGAATACCACTCATTTTCAACTTTGAACTATGTCATTAATATACCTTAGGCTTAGAGTCATGTGATCAGTGACATCATGAAATGTACTCTTTGGCTTGCAGAGTACATATTCATGATGTCACTGATCACATGACCCCACAATCAATCCTCCAGTTCTAGGCAACCCAGAAGGGGGGCGGGGGGGGACTTTCTTATTTCCACACAACAACTCCAAGGTATATCAATGACATAATTCAATGTTGAATATGCATGGTATTCCCCTTTAAGTAATATTGTGGTAAATCAATACCACAATATAGATTTAGTCTGTTACAAGTAAAAGTCCTGTATTAAAAATGTACTTGAGTCAATGTACAAAAGTATAAAAATATACCTACCAAAGTAAAAGTACTCATTGAGAAAAGAAAATCCCATTTCAAGTTTTCAAACACTTAAATATATGTAGTAGACTAGAAGTAAAAGTATTGAACACTGTAATGTAGCACAGTACTTGAGTAAATGTATTCAGCTGTCTACCTATGGTGTGCAAAACACAGGTGCTTTGTGAGATGTAACCTGTAGTGAATACACTCGCACGTAACGCACACAATGTTCTTAATGGTTGAATAGACAGCATTATAAATGTGACTTGAAGGGAGACTATTATCTGGAAGTATTAAAAGGAAGTCCTTTTTAATTGTCTTTGCTTTCACCACCATGAAATATGATCCCATCAGTGCAGATTCTTAAGAACTGTCACCTAGGGTGTGGTGTTCCTGATGTGGTTCAGATTAGAATCATTCTGCTGACAGCTTGTGCAAACCTGACTCATGCGACATCGCCCGTCTTTTTCCTCTTTATTGGGAAAACTGCGAAAGAGCACAGAGTTTATTGCAAAATAATGCAATAAAAGCCATGTGTTGCCAATCACATGCTTGTGATCAATAAATAAAAGTTGTAACTACTGGACACTTTTCATTTCGTTGTAATACCATAAATCCCATCCCACATGAGAATACATGACACAATACTAATCAAATTATGTAATAACCAAAATCTAATCATGTTTTTAATTTTATTTTGGTTTGCAATGCTGGGAAAACTTAAATACTTTGGTTTGTTTAACACTTTTCTGCTTACTAGTGTAAATAATGATATTGTTTCGTAGTTTTGATGTCTTATATTACACAATGTAAAAAGAAAGAGAAATACAAACCCTTGAACGAGCATGCAAACTGAATGTAATCACATACCGTAAAGGGAGAGGGATGGATGTATAGGGAGACAGAGGGGCAAAGAGAGACTGAGATAGAAACAGAGAGGCAGAAGTGGATGGCAGAGAAAGAGGGAGAGAGAGAGAGAGAGAGAGAGAGAGAGAGGGAGAAAGAGCAATGCCTGGGTATCAAAACCTGAAACCTATCTGCTATTTTTGAGAACCACTGATCTAAACCAATGTTCAAAATCCTAAGAGTTTCCTGAAACCCCTATGTTGCTATAGCCTATATAGCTAAAATCTAAAATGACTGCTTTCCTGGTTTTAATGGCTTAAAAGTACCACCATTTCACAGACTGCATTGCATTGTGTTCATCAACAGAGGATAAAAGAAGGGAGCACCATAGACCGCCTGAAGACGGTGTGCGTGGGCGACCACATCGAGGCCATCAACGACCAGAGCATCGTGGGCTGTCGACACTACGAGGTGGCCAAGATGCTGAAGGAGCAGCCCAGAGGGATTCCCTTCACGCTGCGACTGGTGGGGCCCAAGAAGGCCTTCGGTGAGTTTGATAAGAACCAAGAGTTGGTGGCTGGCTGGCTGGCCGGATAATGTGTCAGGGTCAAGCACTTAATCGCAGGTTAGATTCCTGCCCTGCGTGTCCTTAATCCTCCCCTGCTCTCAGTTTACTGTCTCTCTAGTAGTCTACTCAGGCTTTTGTGAATACTCCAGACAGTTTTTAAGATGCTCGATTCAGTATTTAGATATTTGATATTCATTTTATCAGACATGCCCCCTTCCTATACAAACCCATTGTAACTTCAAACTTCATTTTAACCATGATAGATTCATCTAAAACACCTGTCCTTGGTTCTGGTGACTCATACTGCCCTTCAAATACGTGAGCAGGCCGTGTTTTTTTATTTTTATTACTTTCTTCATACATTTTCATATTATTTATTATTTATTGTATTAAATTATTTTCATTTCCCCCCAAAACATATAAAAATAAATGATGCGCCTTGTGTGCTTGGTGTCGAGGGAAAAAGAGGGGAAAAGGAGCAGACCAAGTACAGAGTGAAAGCTCAAGCATAGCATAGGCTACTAAGTAGACGGTTTACGTGCAATCATGAAAATATGGATCAACATGAATCCATGTTGAGTGCACAATGATGATAGATCAAACAAGTCTATGAAATCTGTGAAACAGTTTAATCTGCAACACAGTACATAATACGTATAGACCGATTTCTGAGAGCGGCAACCATAACTGTGGTGTCAAGCATCACTGTGCGCAACACGGCAGTGCTCTGGAAAAAGGTCTATGGGGGTCCCTGCTTCATTTCTCTCTCAGCTAGAGAGAGTTTTTCAACCTTGGGTTGAAAAACATTAGGGTTCAAGTGGTGTAAATAGTCCTCTGGTCCTATGTGCGTGGCATTAACATGACCAGTTGAACTCAAACTGTCCTTGAGCAAGACATTAACAACTCCAGATGAGCAGGTTGGTGCCTTAACTGCTGTGTGTGTGTGTGTGTGTGTGTGTGTGTGTGTGTGTGTGTGTGTGTGTGTGTGTGTGTGTGTGTGTGTGTGTGTGTGTGTGTGTGTGTGTGTGTGTGTGCGTGCGCGTGCGTGCGTGCGTGCGTGAATGAATGAACTTTATTGTCATTGTTGCATAAAACAAGTTAAAAACCAGTTTGATAACAACGAAATTGGAGCAAACCCCTCAAGCGTGCGTGCGACCCCGTGCGTGCGTGTGTGCGTGCGTGCGTGTGTGTGTGTGTGTGTGTAAATGAATGGATGGATGGGTGAATGTAAGGGGTTTTGTTCTATTTGAGACCACCTATAAAAATAGATGCTCAGGCACTGTGATATCAGAAGCTTCCATCAGATGACTTAAGTTATGAAACATTGTTATGAAAACATTATGTTATGGTAAGTTATATGAGCACAACAGCTGTGGCCTAGAAACCTAGTTAGTGGACAACCTTCCTAATTAGTGTTTCTAATTAGCGCCCTTTTTTCCATTGAGTGGAAATCTTAATGCTAACAGCATAAGCAATGACATTCTAGTGCAGGGTAATTCAGACATTTAACCACTTACTTTGTAAATTTGACCTTTGACTCGGTACTTGGTCTGCTCTTTTTAATCTGTACATCAAACCTCTTTGCCAACAATAGCAGATCTATAAGCTCACAACTCGTCGCAGGCGCGTTGTGAGCTTGTAGATCTGCTATTTTTGGATAGGGATGCGAGGGTTCAAGTGGTTAATGTAAAGATACAAAAATAAAGTCCCTATAAGACAAATATTTGGCGGCCCCCCTGCAGTAGGGTATCTCTGCGGACCCCCTAGGGGTCCCAGAATCCCTGTTGAAGACCCCTGTTCTAGTGCTTCCAAATTTGTGTCAACAGTTTGCAGAAGGCCGTTTCCCATTTCAGAATGGCAGTCACCCCCCCTGCACATCATTGCCATGCTTTGTAAGCTTGTAGATCCGCTATTTTCGCCATGTTCTAATTTATTTTTTACATTTTCACCAATAATGTCACACCTATAATAAGGGAGGCCAGGTTATCTCAATACCAATACTCTCATGCAGATCAGTTTGCATGTCACCTCTTGCACAGACAGCATACCAAACCACACAGACACCACCACAACAGAACCACACATTCTGCAAACAAAATGAGGAACTTTGCAAGTCAGTATGGTTGCCTCCAGTAGGTGTGTGAATAGGGGAATGTGAAGGTGATATTACTGCTATGGAAATGCAGATGCAGTGTTTGGAGTTTTATTCTATTTGGGACCACCCACATATAAAACTAAATGGGCTAAATGCTCTGGAGTACTGAAACAACATACAGATTACTTGTTTAAGGTTATGTTGGGTTAAGTTACTGTATATGAACACAACAGCTGTGGCCTCGAAATCCTAATTGAAAATGTTCTATACAGACAGTATGTGAAAACATATGGACATCATATGTGAATAGAAGACAATAGTATGGTGGCTGAAAATGTGATCTGGTGGGGCAATGACTCCCTCTGCTGACAAGATTAGGAAATTGCAATCATTGCTGTACTTACAGTGCATCAAGTCCAATGCTCCACGTATAAAGTAGGCTATAGGCATCGTTATAAGTCAAAATCGATGGAATAGGCTATTGAGAAATAACTATGGCAGAACTTCTATTAGCCAAACCAGCCAGCCAATACACATAATTGCGACCGCAGGTTACTATGAAAACCGGCACATCTTGTCCGCGTATCTCTGTCTGTCTGTCTGAAGGTCACGCCTGACACTGTGGTTCCCCTGACACATCACTGTGACATCATAGGTGATATCACAGGTGACATCACCTATGTAAACGTCCATGGGTATCCCCCAGAATTAGCCTGGTTCAAGCCCATAGACCCACCCACCCTCAGAGTGGACTTTCGCTGGTCTGGAGTTGAGTAAATGAATCGGCAGTTTACAGATCCAAAATTGCTGCTCCTCCAATGAGCGCGGGGGGTGGGTTTAACGAATAACCAATCCGCGCAGCAGAAACGATTACATTTCAAGAAGAGCACACACACACCAGGCACATCACGCAGCAGTGGTACAGGCGCACACACGCTGATTTCACCAAGCTGATGATTACATGTTTCCGATCACAAGTTCTGTGTGGAAGCAGTCACTCATCTCGCACAGACACACAATTTTTGTTGTCATTGTGTGTGTTAATGGCTAGCAATATTGTGTGCATGGAAGAAGCCACAAGTAGGCGGTTCCGCTGATCAGTCCCCTGTAAATCGTTCAGAACAGGGAACAGTGTCAGGCTAAAGCGCAATGGGAACCACTCTAACATAATCCCTTTTAACGCCATATATGGAGATCCCTGATGTCATCAATATTAAGCCCATATCTAACAGGACTTCATATGGGAATGCCCATATATGGAGGAAGACAGCCCATATCTGTGTGGCTGGTTCAGACAGGGATCTCCATGTATGGGCATAAAAGGGATGTATATGGGTACCAGGGGTCTCCATATATGGGTAACTGGTCCGATAGATGGCCAGATGGCCAAGAATTGGCGTGACCTAGGTTGCATGTCGCCCTGAGGCGTCTTACTAGTATAATCAGAATGTATTTCCTAGCCACGATACAGTATATTGTCACATTTACAAGGAAGATACATCTCACTGAATCAACAAGCCCTTAAAGCCCTTGAAGGGTTTTCAGGAATGATTTTCTCTTTTGGCCATTAATCATGAGATGAGTGTGATTTGAAGTGGTTAGTTGGTGCCTCGGCTCACTCCCAGACCATGAGGTGATGGCAGGATGTTCATAATATATCGCTAGGGTGGACAAGTATTTAGAAAGTGTTCCATGAGCGGAAGGTCATGTGTTCCTTTCCCTTCAACACTCAGTGTGTTCACAAACAGTCATGTCTCCTGTGCTAAGCAACGTCTGAGCGGGATTACGGGAATGGGAAATGCATGAGACACAGGGAGAGAAGCTGATAAACAGCTAAAAGGACATGCACATCCCAGAATAGTACACACCAGTATTGTTGCTCCCTTTATTATTGTTATTCTTACATAATGATACAAGGCTGGGCAATTAACTGGAAATGTAGCAAAACAAATATCTTCTCATGTAGGTTAACGGAATAATCAAACAGGTTCCCCCCCCCTCATATAGCATTATTAAACTATAATATAGCATATTATGTCCCACACAATTATAAAGTTATTACAAGTTCTGCAACAATCATCCTTCCATAAATGTATAGACTCAGGGGCGGTCCCTGCTAGGGACCAGACTGTATTGTTAAGTATAGTATATATATAGTATAGTATATATATTTGCCAAGGCAACAAGGCAGCTGCCGGTCAAAGTGAAGACAGGCCAAAGTTGCCAATCACAGCGCGTCCTCATCCGACAAGCTTGCAGTGACTCGTGGGTAATGAAGTCAAAGACGTTAGCTGCCTTGTTATTAGTGTCCGAAGTGGCAACTGATACCCCAAACTAAATAGTGCTGCTTTAATAAATCGACACGAAAATATTCTGATAGATTTTGAGGTGAGAATACGGTGAGGACACTGTAACCTGATGTTGTTGTTTTTCTGCATAGTGCAGGGTTAGTTGTACGGGTGTATACTGTTGTTCTGTAATGACTGTGCTTATTGTTTTTCTTGCCTTAAGACTTTCTTTACTTATTTACTGGTACCTGGTCTTAATTTTCCACTTAAGGTGAATAGAGGACAATGAGGTGAACCATTTGGATCCTAGTGAGACATTCTGTATGTGGCAGGTCCCTTATGCGTGTAACGGAGGTGATCCGAACCTCCCCACCCGTTTTCGAACCCGGGTCTCCCGCATGAAAGTCCAGTATCTTAACCATTACTCCAAAGGGACATCCCTATGGAACGAGAGCAGATACTAGACTTTTGAGGCTTCAGGCTGGGGCTGCGACTCTCTCCGCCACATGCGCATACACCCAGCAGCACACCTCAGTCCTCATCTGTTCCACAACATTCAGTCCCTCAACCTTTATACAAAGTGTACTTAGATTTGTATCTGTCGCTAAGGACTTTTAACATCAGCTTCCCATTTCATGAAGTGCTTTGGCTTGAAACAAAAGCTTTATTTACCCCAACTGGATCTGCCAGGAAGTGGATGGGGGGAAAAGGCTCTTGGTATAGGTGACTGGAGACCACAGCTAATTGCCCCACATCGCCTACACCCTTGTTTATCAGACAGGAAGCCATATCCGTTGGCCTGTGGGTTGGTTTCCTGCTAATAATCTTTACATATTTGTTTTGTTCACAATCACTAAGGCCCTACTTATGTTGCTGTGGAAAAATACAATTAATTAAACGCACATTATTACAGGACTGTTTGAAGAGGCCTTAAGCAGAAACTGATCACGCAGCGTTTTTGTAAGGGCCTACACAATGATCAAAGGGGAAAAACCCTTCTTAGTAGTGTTTCTATTCAGTGCTCAAATGAGTGCCTTCCATGTTCCAGTTAAAGAGAATCTTAATGCGACAGCTACAGTGACAGTCTCACGACAATTCTTTGCTTCCAATTTATGGGCGACAGTTTGTGGAAGGCACTTTCCTATATTTCAGAATGTCCATTCCGACCTCAGTAATGCTCTAGTGGCTAAATGGTGTAGAGAATTGCAGCAGCAGTGTTCTCCAACTAGTGAAAAGCTGAAAAAGAGTAGTGAATAGTTATAGCAGCACCAGGGGATCAATGCCATATCGACGTCTATGGTTATCTCTTCCATTCCACCAGTGACTGGGTTTAAAAAAAGATTTAGGCCTACAATATGCAATTTCTTTAAGAATCCTTAGTTTCACTGTTGCTAAACTTAAAATACCAGTTAATAAGTGGGAACCTAGGTAGTAGTTCAAAATTAGAATTAAGTTCACTTTTAATGTTTAATAGTTTTCCCCCCAGAATGCATAGTTCTTACTGTTTCTATTCACTGTTACTACACTTAAAATATTAAATAACAAATGTGAACCTATTATATTATAGCAATATCAAGATATAGATATATGGCATCAATATTGAGAAATGAATATTGAGAGCAAAGTTTGTGCACATCTTCAGCCGCAACTGTTGGTTCTTTTGTCGCAGCAATGGTACTTTTTCTTCTTTTTAGAGGTATTAAAAAGGTCTTAAGAGGCTAACAATTTTACTTTTAGAAGTGTGCAGATACCCTGGGTCAGAGACTGAACTCAACTGACGTTCCAATTAATTGCAACAGTGTTTGTTTGGTCGGGTGGAGGAGGAGGGGAGACGGGGACAACTGTCATGAAACAGGACACAGCCTTCTAACAAACTGCTGACACACAATTGGAAGCACTAGAAATGTAATTGTAGCTAAGATTTCCATTCACTGGAACAAAAGGCAGCAAGTAGAAACACTAATGAGGAAGGGGGTGTCCACTGACTATCTACCAGCCCACGACGAGCATATGGCTGGTATTGTTTTCACCTTCTGAGTCTGTGTGGTGTTTATGTCTGTGGACAGACTTTATGTCTCACAACCGTGCACGATGCAGTCACGAAACCTTTCATGATGTGGTGTAGTTGATTTGTTTGGTCCGAGCAAGTGGCGTTGGAAATAGGGGTAAACTGCAGTGCCAACGAAAATGAAAATAAAACAGGTTTATTTGGCCATCACCCCATCAAAAACAATGTTGGAATAAGCCCTTTTGCAAATCCCGCCCCATTCTGCCCTGTTACTATGATAGGACATTTGACCCTGGGCAGATTGTTTTTATAGTGGCAGTGAATGGGATTTTGTTTTTTCCTTCATAGCCTCATTACAGCTATATAAAGTACCAAAGGAAAAACATCTAGGTGATATTAATAAAAAGGGAAGACAAAGGTACAGTAGTTACATTGCAAAACAGGGGGTTTACCCGAAAATATATGTTTTAATTTGTTTAATCCCAGTGGGACAGAATCCTCTTTGCAGATTCTTTTATAGTGGTAGTGGATGGGATTTTTTTTCCCTTCATAGCCTCATTACAGCTATATAAAGTACCACAAAAAACACATCTACGTGATATTAATAAAAAGGGAAGAAAAAGGTACAGTAATTACATAGCAAAACAGTAGTTTTCCCCCCGAAAATAAATGTTTTAATTAGTTTAATCCTCTGGATCAGAAAGAGAATAGACCGCGCATTGCATCCTGGGTAGGAAGAGGACAGAACTATAATCCTAACCTCACATAATAGGCTGGCTTTTCGTAATTCTGCCCATTTAAAATATATGTACCCAATCGTGACTCTTAGACCATTGATATGGTCCATGTGAACTAGTTTGTTGAAGCTTATTCATTATGATGAGCGAGATCACGGCCGAGATCGCGGCCGTACCGGACGATCGCCGTGTCGCGCACTGCGGACAGTTTTGAAAGCCACATTTAACATTCTCCAGAATCTCCACTGCACAAACTCCACCCCCGATAGCAAAAAGTGAATGTTTTTTTCTGGTTGGCCAGTCAGGGAGTCTCAGGGACCAATCAGAAGGCTGACAAACGGTCTATTATACTGTCTGTGTGAGGGTTATGCATTGGTCAGAAATCAAGGAGGTAACATCTTTAGTTTTTTTGTATGATCAGGGGCCCTATTGTCGTCCATGCCTATTACCTTTTTATCCCTAAACTTCTTTGCCTTTTTTTACTATTTTGAAAAACATTTTTAACATACTTCAAATAGCCAAACGTTTTGAGCTTGTAGATCAGCTATTTGAACTATAAAAATCACACCCGTGTGAAGTGGAGCTGTGTGTGTGTGTGTGTGTGTGTGTGTGTGTGTGTGTGTGTGTGTGTGTGTGTGTGTGGATCATGTGTACCGATTTTTGTGACATTTGAAGAAAATATGTAGGAAAAGGAGCAAAAAGTGTGTTTTGGAGAAAATTCAAGATGGCGGAAAATCTATCATGGCGCAAATGGGCGTGGCCTATATGGGGAGATGCGTCATGACCCAAGGAATCCAGGGAAAAAATATTTTTAATTTTCCGACCTACGGTTCAAGAGTTACAGGCCAAAACGTAAAGTGGGGTGTTATGGCGCCACCATGCGGCCAAATGACACAATTATTTTTTATTTAATCCTTGAAATCATTATGAACCTCCTCTCCAAGTCTTGAAACTCTAGCCCCTATGGTTTGCGAGAGACAAATAATTGAATGTGAGTTTTTGCGATTCCCATTATAAGTCAATGGGGAAAATTAATTCACTAATAAATTAATATCAATTAAACTATAGAACCTTTCTCTTAGAAAAGTAATAGCCCACGATTCCCGAGTAAGCCGGTCGATTTGACATATGGCGCGAGTGTGTGGTGGCAAAACTGTGGGACTAGTGGCGTGCCGAAGTTTAGGAAGTTCAGGCTACATACACACACACAGACAGACAGACAGACCCACACGGCCACGTATAGGGAGCCTGTGCTTCACACAGCTCCAAAAAGAGGGATAATTTTCAATGAATGTGTGTCCCGTTCAACAAGCTTCAAACAGCTGCAAAAGTATTTACAAGACCTTTTTAAAATGAGGTTCAAAGGGTATTTTGTGGACACGCTAAAGGCTTTAATCCGCTAAGACGTCTGAGGTACGTATACTGTAGCTGTCACAGATCATTACGAGGAGATGTGATACGTGATGTGTGTGCAAAAAATGTCCAGCAAAGTTATGGAGATAAAGCCTTCAAAGCCTGCTGTCGCCTATGTGCTTGTGTTTGATCTTTGAAGACCCTATCTGGTCGGTGTAAAACGTCACTGGGGACATGCCACTTATAGGCTACTGTAGATGCTATCGCAACTCGTGTGGGATGTAAAAACAGGTAAAAGTCAACCATTAACAGTTACCAGTTTAAGTAACTGACCTTCCTACCCCAAGCATGATGTAAGAGTGGTCGCTGTGAAGTAGACAGATGCCAGGTCATTTGTACACCTGGCATCCTATAGTATGCATAGTTTCAATGTACAGATTATACATTATTTTAGGTTCTTGGTTTACCTATGATCCTAGATTACTATTTCTATGCATTCTATATGATGTATTAACTTGTGTTTTTCCTTGCTTACTGTAAATCTCTCTGGATTAAGAGTGTCTGCTAAATGCCTAAATTGTAAGTCAACAGACATACAGTAGCATGAGCATTTATGGTTGATGACATAGTCTGTTAAGACACTCCTCTCCACAACTTCTAATACATACAGTATGTTAGGATCGCATCCTGCCAGGAAACCATGTAAGGCAGGGGTCTTCAACAGGGGGTCCGGGACCCCTAGGGGGTCCTCAGAGTTACAACAGGGGGGCCTGCCAAATATTTGTGTGATAGGATAATTCTTTTAAATGAACAAGTTGAACCCTCGCATCTGTATTCTGAGGAGAACTTTAGCCAAAAATAGCAGATCTACAAGCTCTCAAAGCCTGGCAGCGCAAGGCGTTGAGAGCTTGTAGATCGGCTATTTTTGGCAAATAGGTTTGGTGTAGAGGTAAAAAATAGAGCAGATCAAGTACATAGTGAAAGGTCAATTTTAAAATATCTACGATTTAAGTGGTTAAATGTCTGAAAATACACATTAACATGAATCCAACACAGACTGATGACAGTGCTGTCAAACAAGTCTATGAATCTATCTATGAAATCGATGAAAATCTGCATCACACATTGTAGAGGGGGTCCCTGCTTCATCTCTCTCTCAACTAAGGGGTCCTTGGCCTGAAAACGTTGAAGACCCCTGATGTAAGGTATTAGGTACCAACCTGCTCACCAGGAGCAGTTAGGCGTTAAGTGTCTTGTTCAAGGACACAAAGCAAAGATGGTTCATTTGCAAAGATCCACCATCCCAATTGGAGCCACTAGAGGCGACATGGTACACAAATCCTACAAATGGTCTCCTAAGTCGGCGCCGTGACCATCTGACCTCACGAACATCCGATGTTTACTGGTGCTAGATCCCACGAGAGTGTGTTGCTAGGATAGAGAAAGGTCGATAACGTATATTTTCTCCTGATTTGCCTCTCTGAAAAAAGCCATTTTAGAATGAAAATCTTGGGAAGATTGTGTGGCTTGTGAAGAATGGGTCCAATATTGAGTTCAGTGACCATGGGGCTAAAGAATTGTTCAGAGGCTGTGTTCATGTTCTGCCTGATAAGGAGACGGAAGCAGATTCCAATGTGATTGGTATTTGTGATTCCCTCTCTCCCATTGGAATTAACAATCCAACCTGCTTCCGATCTCCTTAAAAGGCGGCCATCTACTTAACGCAGATACGGGAAGTAAACCGGAGATCGCGGGTCTTGATTTCTTTTTCTTTTTTCGTCTTGGCACAAAGCCATGGGCCTGGGATTGAACCAGGAACCACTTAAGCCACTGTCATATCCTGAGCCTTTTCCGCCTTCAATCTGAAAGAAAAATACATAAATAGAAGGGTGATTTGACAGGACCTCACACACCCACAGCCCTTGTTAGAAAGGCAAACCTGCCAATCATTATATTTTCCATTGGCTCATGTAAGTAAATTAATAATTGAAACTCCCCTCTACGATGATTGCTGTAGCATCCTCTTAATTGGATGTTTGATGGATTAGTTTTCATGCATTAAAAGGTTTATTACACTAATTACTGAATGCACAAGGAGCATATCAGAGGCGAATAGAGCCAACAGACATCAGAGGTTATTATTACACACAGAATCGCAGACACATTAGTCTGTCTCAGTGCTGGAGGACTCATATGGTCACAAATGGAAGGTCGTTTTACTTTCTTTTTTTAAGTCAAGAGCTCCAGTCTCCATCAAGTTTTTTCCTTATGGAGACTAAGCAAAGGCTTTATGAGGAATTTATATACTCTCGCCAAAGATACTAAATCAACAAGCCTGTCAATTGGTCGTGGATGCCACACATTGTGAGCTTGTGGATCGGCTATTTTTGACGTCAAAGTAGGCTTTATAACTCAGACTTTCGTGAGAGAGAGAGAGAGAGAGGGAATGATAAAGGAGAACACTGTGAGCAGACTCTGGCCAGATGGCATGCATGTGGTTGCAGAGGCACTGAGGCAGGGAGGCTACATAACCACCAGACACAAGTGAAAAGCCATCCCTGCTGGCTGATCTCCACAAAATGATCTGGAACTAAGGGTAGGCTGACTAATGATGGTGTCGCCTCAGCCTCAGGACACAGCGAGGGGGGGGGGGGGGGGGGGGGGGGGGGATTATTACAAGAAATGGCGTAACCGCCACCACCGGCAGCAATGAATAACTGAGGGAAATAACTTATAATACACTTTTTTATTTAGCTTCCCTGCTGTTGCAGTTTGTTAAAAACATGACAAATAAGATAAAGATTAGACAAACAAAAGACATAACCCATAAACACATATACCCATATATTTCCCAGGACATTAAGAGTTTTTTTTTAACTTTTATTTTCTGTTTCAGCTTCACCCAGCATGGCTGGCCGGATGGTCATGTTGAGCGCACGTGGGGGGAGGAGGGGGATGTGCAGTTAAGGGTTAAGTGTTTCGCTTAGAGATACTTCAATAAGTGGTGAATGGGGTGATTGCTTCACGACGCGTCGACGCATCCTTCCAGTGTGTTCAGGTTTCGATACAGAGAATTTGCCCTGTCCCTGTCTCTCACCGATCGAGCTCTCCCTGTATCTGTCTGTCTGTCTGACGCATGCACACATGCACGATCATAATATGAAATATGATCCCAAATCTGCACTAGGTATTGAGAACTGTCACCGTGGGTGTGGTGGTGTTCCTGATGTGGTTAAGAGTCATTCTGCTGACAACTTGTGCAAATATGACTGATGCAATATCGCTCATCATGACAACTATATATAACTGAGAAAACTACGATAGAGCACACAGACAGAGTTGTCAAAATAATGCAATAAAAGCCTTGTGTTGCCAATGCATATGTCATGCTTCCGATGAATTAAATAAATTGTAACTATAGGCCATTGTCTTACTTTAGATGTTTTTATTAACTGAAAGCACTATCAGCAAACTTTATTCTGCTATAAATATGTTTGATATAACTCATGTGGATGGATGGGTGTACATTGTCTTGATTTATATTCCTTTCTCACCGTCAGCTCTGTCTCTCCAACAGGGACGTATCAATCTTTTAGTGTTAATCTGTATGGTAGAGTGTGTTAATACAATATAACAAATGTATTTTGTCTCCCTGCTCTTCTATTGAGACATTTACTGTACATCGTGTCAAAGGTCATGTATCATCGAGACACAGGATCTGACACAAATTTCTATCCAGAGTAGAAGAGGAAAGTTACATCCTGCAACTTTAGTATACTCAATCACTACTTATTGATTTAAACAAATTAATTAGCATTACAGTATGTTTGCACCACCATCTTTTTATTAAGGCATCGTGATGTATGTGTGTGTGTGTGTGTGTGTGTGTGTGTGTGTGTGTGTGTGTGTGTGTGTGTGTGTGTGCGTGCGTGTGCGTGTGTGTGTGACCAGACATGATTGGGATGAGGACAAGGGCACCAAAGTCCAGCGAGGGCAAGATGGTGAATGGGAAGGAGACTCTGCGTCTGCGTTCCAAAGGCGCTGCTACTGTTCAGGAAATGGTGAGTTGTGTCTAAAAAGACATACCGGTATTTAGCCACTTGTACGTACATACACCCCCACCCACTGAAGTCAAAATACTAAAACGTATAAAACAATAGAAAGCAGTAAATGAAAACATTTTAACACTCATCTCTTTATTTTATACTTTGGCTATTGAAAAGCAGATATACAATGCAAGCTTGTAGTTCTGCTATTTCTTTTTTTTTCTTTTTTTTTGTGAAGATTTGTGCAAATCTTTGAATGTATTTTTTAAGCGAACATTTAAAAACTCAAAATCTTGCTTCTGGGGCTCCCTGGAACTAAATTGAGATGGGGGTCCGTGGCCAAATACATATCATTTTGGGGGTTCCTTGACGTGAAAAAGTTTGAGAACCACTGATTTAGATTTTTAGAATACATTTATAGAATCGGGTAAAAAATATTCAACATTTTCATGATTTTTCAAAAATAGCATACAATACAGCGCCGCACTGTGAGTTTGTATATCTGCTATTTTTAATAGTAAAACTATAAAATAATGGTTAAAGTAATAATGCGTAATAATGTGTTCTGTTGCCAAAAAAACTGCAAAACACAATGTATTTTGGCCGCCATGCTGCTACAAAATCAAAACCAAATACACCACCTGGATGTTAACAGCCAGCAGGGTTTTTTACAACAGTCACAGACAGAACATTCACACAATGGTTCGGCTCCATGCCAAATGACACTAAACTAAACCAGAACTTGGCTGTCAGCTGGGAATTAATTCCCAACCCTGCAGACAAGCGGCTTACCGTAACAACACAGAGGTAGTCAGTGGTGTAAATTAACTACAAGTACATTTACTCAAGTACTGTACTTTGAGGTATTTTCTTTACTTTACTGGAGTATTTCCAATTTGCAATACTTTTACTTCTACTCCCCACCCCACTACATCTCAAAGGCAAATATTGTACTTTTACTCCACTATTTGAAAACTTACTAGTTATGCCTACTTTGTATTTTGATGATTATTACAAAACCATTTCAGACCTACAGTATATACTGTATACACTTTGGCAATTTCAATATAGCCCATATAGAAATGGGACCTTCTGCACAATGACTACTTTTACTTTTGGTACTTTAAGTACATTCTGATGCCAATACTTTTGTACTTTTACTCAAGTAAATTTTGACTACCGAACTTATACTTGTAAGGGTGCCCTCACAACAAAATACCTATGAGAGTGGAATCCGCGTTCCGCCAATGCATTTCAATGAGAGTGAAGCGGTTTCATGCCAGCAGAGGATTTCTGCAAAAAAACGCTCCCTTCTCATTGAAATGCATTGGCGGAACGCAGATTCCACTCTCATAGGTATTTTGGTGTGAGGGCACCCTAACAGACTATTTCTACAATAGGGTACTGATATTTTTTTACTTGAGTAAAAAAGTTTGAGTACTTCTTCCACCACTGCAGGGTAGTCAGGGGGGGACTTCATCCATCTACGTTTGAAAAAGACAAATGTTAATATAAAGACAAATGACAAACAACGGCCCAGAATATCCTTCCCTATTACGTATTTCATGCATGAGGAGGCAGATTCCAACAGTCCATCCAGGGGCGTCACAAGGGGTAGGAAAGTGGGACTGAGTTACCGGGGCCCAAGGTGGAGGGGCCCTAGTAACTTTAGCTATTGAAAAATAGCAGATATACAAGCTCACAGTGCGGCACCGAGTGCCGCGCTGCGAGCTTGTAGATCTGCTATTTTTGAAAAGTCGTGAAAATGTGCGCAAATCTTTGAATATATGTATTTTTTAATTTGTAACTCAAATTTTGCTTCTGGGGGGTCCCTGGAACTTTTGAGATGCGGGTCTGTGGCCAAATACATATCATCTTCGGGGTCCTTCACATGAAAACGTTTGAGCACCACTGACATAGAAACATAAGTTTCTTGCGCACATTTTCACGATTTTTCCAAAAATAGCAGATCTACAAGCTTGCAGCGCGGCACTCGGTGCCGCGCTGTGAGCTTGTATATCTGCTATTTTTCAATAGTTAACATTCATGGGGGGCCCACAGTGAATCCTTGTACCCAGGTCCCAGAATTTGTTGTGACGCCCCTGAGTCCATCTATATTTAGACTCTGAATGCCAATGATGTTTTTCAGTGAACCAAAGCAAACATCTTTTTTTCCTTCCCTCCCTCCCTACACCAGCCCAACGAGTTTGAGGAGCAGGCCACGAGGAGAGTGGACGACCTTCTGGAGAGCTATATGGGAATCAGAGACTTGGAGCTGGGTAAGAAGACCACCCACACAGTAACATCATCTTTCCACTGCACACGTCCAGAGTCATGTATGGTGTGTTGATTGATTGAATATTTTATTAGACCAAAATGGAGAACAGTACAAGTATAGTCAATACAATAAAAAATGTAGTACAGTACAAGTAGGCCTACAAAACACCCTGCCTAAAAGGAGCATCCCAAATAAGTCCTTTACGGTCTTGTTTACGTCAGAAGTCCTTGGTATTCAATTCAAGGACATAACAAATAGCAAGCAAAAAAGCAATACATTCAAAGATCATCGCAGTTATAGAAACACTATATGTACAGGGTAGGGGAAACAAGGGGGTGGGCTAAGGTAAGAGGGGGGGTAATTATGTTGAAAACTATGACGAAAACTGTTCGTCGACTGGCTTTTTTCACTCACAAAAACTAAATAAAAACTGACCTATGATGACTAGAACTATGACTAAATAATATTGACAATTCCTTCCACAAATAAAAACTAAGACTGGGAGAGACTAGTGGAGAAGAGATAGCCTGGCATGGTAAGACTAATATCATTGCCCATAGGGCAGGGGGAGCCTATCTCCTGATTGTGTAGCGTGAGGTAGCTTGATGTACAGGTACACCCCCTGGACATGAGGCTAGTATGTCATTGTCGCAGGGACTTACCGCCAATCCAACCCTTGATGCTGAGTGCCAAGCAGGGAGAAACTGGGTCCCATTTTTCAGAGTCTAATGTATGAAATGACCGGGGTTCTAACCCCGACCTCTCAGTCTCAGGGTGGACACTCTAACCACAAGGCCACTTAGCTGGTCAGACTAATATCACTTAGGTTTAGTAGAGAAATAATAGTCATACCAAGGTTAGCGGTACCCATACTAAGCCTAAAAATGGATATGATACAGTTCTATCCATGCTGGGCCTGCTATTTTATGTTATGGTACATTGTCAGTAGTGTACTCTACTGTGTCTAATAAAGCTGTTTCAGGCAGACAATCTTTATGTTCATCGCTGTCGCTGGCAAGGCCAAGCAGTGCATTCAGCTTGGCCGAGCACTCTAACAAACAAAATTCCCTGTGTTCGCGGGAAGGGTGGACAAAAGCCAGCCTTAAAGAGTGTGAAGCCGTGATTTCTCCAATGGTGCACCAAGGACAGCCTTAAAGTCTTTCCAGGTCCAGGCACAGACTGTCTTGTTCAAACAAGCTGTTACAGACTATGTCGAGAGATGAAAATTGGTATTAAAAGGTATTAAAGGTTGCTCATGCCCGACTACGTTACCCCAATGACACCGTTTACACAGCTGCGTGAGACATAAATCTACCATACTGGCAAATACATGGATGAACAACGTTATACCCTCACAAAAAGGCAACTGACTGCAGTTATTTTCAGAACAGGCCCATGTGAAAAACGAGAGGCAGAGGTTCTGCTCTGGCACCCAGGGAGTGTGCGTGCACACTTTTGCTGCCATCGTGGCAACGCTGCCGGAGATTAGCTGTTCACAGACGGAAGGACGGACGGACAGACACATGGACACGTGGACGGACGGACAGACAGACAGGGGTGAAAACATAGTCTCTCTGCCATGCCTTTCAGCCTGGCGGAGACAACAACGTTATACCCTCACAAAAAGGCAGCTGACTGCAGTTGTTTTTAGTCATTCAACCCACCTCTGCAGTGTTCATTTATTTTTTTCGTCTGCAAAATTAAAAACTATGTTAATTTGCCAGGAGTGTGTGCACGCCATACAATAATTCTTTCTGTGAAGTGCTGGGGCTTCTCTCTCTCCCCACACACACACGCTCTCTGCCTCGCTCTATCTTTCTCCCTTTCCGCTTTGCACTGGGCATTTTTTGGGGGGGCTTTTATGCCTTTATTGATAGGACAGTAGACTGACAGGAAATGGGAGAGAGATGGGGAGAGACAGGCAGCAAATGACGTCGGGAATGGGAATCAAACCCGTGACACACTGTCAGGCATCAGAGCACATGAGGTATGCGCCTGGACCGCTAGGCCAGCGGTCGCCCCCTTCTACATGCAAACCGGGTGACCTACCCAGTGCGCGCCTCACTGCCACTGATGGCACACAGACTACACACACCGCACATCAAACAACTTATTTTCAGCCACAGACGTAAATTGATGGCCAGTCAGCACAAAGGATATTTTGCCAGGGAGAAAACCAGTGACCTTCTTGATTCCCAGGTGGCCTCTCCATCCACTTTGCTACTGCTGCCCACGGGTAGACATGGATGGGACCTGAAGTGAGCCTGGTGCCCTACAGGGGAAGGGAACAGGGTTTCCTGTGGTGCCCCAGTACTATTTATTGATGGTGCCATCAATAAAAAGGAAACAAAAATCCCACTGCGCTTTGGCTAATATGCCACAATTTCTGGCCTGAATTGTGAAATATTATATCATTTTACAGAAAGTACAAATAGTTAAATATTTTGAGTCAGGCATGACTCCTCTGGAGCCAGCAAGAACCCATTTGAGCTTCTGACAGCGAGGAATTAAACAGTAAACATTCATCAATAATAAATGAAACTGAGTTATCTGATGCTGCCTGCAGTTAGTAAACACATTCCTGAGGAGATGCTGGCCTAACCGCTAATCGGACAGCATCATTACTGACCTCATCATAATGTTCACAACAATCTGGGGGTTTCATTTGGAGCCTGATGAGTGTCTGGTGGCAGGATTTAGCCTATTTCGATTACAGTTAATCATTTTGCATACAGTGCTTTCATATCAGACATGACACAAAAATTGGAGGGACGTGATTCAAAGTCAATGTAACAAAATATATTTAAAAAAAAGGATTTTCACCTCTAACACAAATCACACAAGTAGAATGTTTCCTAATTTTGCTGCTTTAAAAGGGGGTTATTTCTACAGACCACAATGTGCAGTAAATCAGCTGACATCCATCACCGAAAATAGACGATCTAGAAGCTTGTAGATCGGATAATTTCGATGAGTGACACCAGCGTACAATGCAGTATAATTCAGGCTTTACACTGATGTTTAC
The DNA here is from genome assembly GCF_963921795.1 of Nannobrachium achirus. Lineage (NCBI taxonomy): Eukaryota > Metazoa > Chordata > Actinopteri > Myctophiformes > Myctophidae > Nannobrachium > Nannobrachium achirus. The sequence continues at coordinate 44,212,603 of NC_137810.1, forward strand.
ATCATCTCCTTGCAGCGACCACCATAGTGGAGGCAGGCAAGGACAAGAAGAACCCTGACGACTTTGCGGAGGCGTTAGACTCGGTTCTGGGTGACTTCGCCTTCCCTGATGTCTTCCTGTTCGACGTGTGGGGCGCCATCGGAGACGTGAAGAACGGCAGAATGTAGAGATAGATGTCTATTACTTCTCAATGACAAAACTGGATCAGTGTTTCTCCTCTGTTCTTTCTAAGCTCTTTAACACGTTTCCCCCGTGCAGTTCCTCGTCTTTGCCATTACAGCATCAAAAGCCCATAACGAAGCCTGATTTAGACTTCATTGTACGACGGTGTTGCAAAATAGCTAAACTACAAGCTCACAACGCGCTGCATCTGCGACGCGTTGTGACAATGTAGGCATGCTATTTTCGGCGCACAACACCGTCGTACTTCGGAGCGTAACTGAGGCATAAGAGGTCAAGACATGCATTTGAATGTCATTAAATATTAATTTAACAATTATAGTGTGTTTATTTAGACTGGTGGCCGATTCTAAAAACGAATCAGTTTTCTGAAAAACCTATGTTTATATTGCAACATTTAAAATGACACAGATGCTGTCCCAGCAAGGGGTTAAACTATCCCAAGCATTAGTATATGTAAAAATTTGATTCCTTTAAAAAACTTATGAGCACTATAATTTTCAGAATTCACCATATTTGCTCATAAATCTATGATAGAAAACTGCGGTGCAACTTTCTATATATCTAACACAAGATCAAAGAGCTGTAGTTGTACTACTGTAACAAACAAATTCCCACATGAAATCCTGGAGGGCATTTTCCCATGCGAATACACTCATCCATCATGTAAATTGGTGGGCAGAACATGCAGAGAAACATCAATGCAGAACTTCAGAGGGAAAGAATCAGCTGATCTAGAGAAGCAGGACGTTAGATAATGTTGTGCTTTTCTAGAGAAGCAGGAAGTTAGATATTGTCGTGCGTTTCCCAAAAGCTTGAGTGGGTCATGTTACAACTGCAAAGTCAACCCACCACCTACTATATCAACACTTCCTGTTACAAGCTGGTAATCCAGATTTACAGGGATTAGAATTTCTTTATCAAAAGAGAAGGTTGTGCCACTGGTGCTGGATAACAGTTTTTAGATGGAAAAAAGTCCACACAACAGCTTTGCTCCGACAAATAGTAAGCACATGTGTCTGACACTTGTGCTTAGTGAAAGATCGGAGCAAAGCTGTTGTGCTGACTTTTTTCTCAAAAGATACTGTCAGTATCTTCAAAAAAACAAAAAAACACTTTCAATAAAGGCACAGTAAAGCAAATTGAAATGCCTTGTTGTTGATATAGAATTAAAACTGAAAGGCGAGGCACCAGTATTCAAGAAAATACATGATCTGGAGTTGAAGCAACACAAATCCCAACCTATTTTCACATTTCTTTTACGTTAAATGTTTAATTTTATAAAACAATACTTGATAGAACTACCTGTCAAAAGGTGGAGCTTTTCATTTGACTGAAGACCACCTGTTTTAATTAGACACATAGGAGAGTGAACACTATGGGAGAAATGCCTGAATCAAAACACTGGCATTGCAGCTGTGAGTGCAGGAATAAATAGCATGTAGGAACTAGGAAGTCTATAAAGTCGTGCCTACAGCCATAACATACATTCCAGCATCTCCCGAAGCAATTACCGCTGTCAACAGGGAATCACAACCACTCAATGTTCCCACAGTGGAGGGAAGGTCAGTGTGATGAGGAATTCAGACGTGTTTTTCAACCAGGAATGTTGTGTATATCGGGGGTGAACAGAGACACCAAAGAAACCACATAACTAAGACAAAAAAACTGTCAAAATACATACCCATTCATCCTCCTTAACTCTGCCATCTTCTTTGCCTGAAAAATGAAGGTCTTCATGTATATCACTCAAATCCATCATATTCATCCCTAGCTTATCTGTCTTCATGATGACACTTTTATATTTTCTCATAGCTCGGCTGTTGATTACAAAGGTGAATGTAAATAAGTATTGTTCAACATTTGGTGTGAAGTTATAAAAAAATAAAAAAATAAACTCCACGTACCAGGTTTGAATAATGAATGTATAAAATTTGGTTTCCAAAGTCTTTTGTTGGTCGTTTATCTGTCAGTGATGTATTGTACCACTGTTCCCTGCTACTACAGTTGTTTGTGTGATAACGTTTTGAATCGATGCCTCGTGTATATTACAGCACTGCTTTTGTGGAGACCTGAAGATGTAAGGCATATTTCACATGTATCAATTGTTAATAAAATGGTTGTAGACAGGTTGTGTATTTGTCAAGTTATTTCACGCCTCACAGAAACACACCTCCAGTAGGGTCCTCAATCATTCTTGTTTGCTTTATGCTATATAGTATTTATTTCCAAAGAACATTGGATCTCAATCAAGAGATGTTCAATATTTTTACATTTTATTTCATGTCAGGTACACAGTACACCAGTAAAACAATGTACAAAGATGTTTAAAGATGTTCCTTTTTGAAGGGATACTCGGTAACTTAATGCACCACTATGTAACTTTCGTCTTCTACCATTTTTACTATTGAGCTAATAAGAGCGCCTGTCTGGTTGCTCGGGGGATAAATAGAATCTTGACCTTCAGGTCAAAATTTGTGTCATATCCTTGTGTCTATAGATGAGACATGACCTTTGACACAATCTAAATGTCTCAATAGAGGAGCAGGGACAAAATACAACCACGTCAATCGTATAAGTTGTATTGTATTAACATAGAGATTGGGCAAACTTATATATATCTTTTTTTATATTTCATTCATTTAAAAAAAGTTACATAGTGCTGCTTTAAGTCCTTGGTTGACCAATTGCAAACACTAGCTAATATTTCTTAAGTCTTCATATATTGTAACCTTTCATGCAGAAGAATATACTGTAGGTTATTGCATATAAATACAGCTTTTATTACACTTAATGGTATGTTATCTTTGGATTTAAGAATGTAAATGATAATCAAGTATTTCCTCCAACATTCTGTAATACTGACAATCTAAAGAGTCAAACCATTTATGATTTGATTTGGTCCTTAACCCCCATTGATGTCCTCATTTCTCATACATCAATCAATTATCTTCTTTTGTGGAAACCACATTGTCAAGAAAGTAAAGTGCAAAGAATTTGTATTCCTTTGAAAGCATCTCTAAAGTCTGGATTCCTGAATATCTGGAAAACCTCACAATTTCAGGTTTAGGAGACAAAAAATATTGCAAATTGCAACAGATACTTTCATTTCCACATTAATATGCAATATAATACACATGTTTTTATTATAATACTACTACCATATATCAGCTGAACACTGAAAAGAAAGAAAAAAAAAGAATTGCAAATCCAATTTAAAACATTTGGTATAAAAACTGTTATATTTCACTGTGGCAGATACATTTGCTGTTTAACCATAGGCTATTTGCATAGGCTATTCAAAAATGGCAGATTTTGAACATTTTTGAAACATCTTGAAAGTGTGGAGAACTACTACTTGCTAAGTTGGTTTACAGGGTAATTTCTTTCAAAATAATTGTGTTCTTTGTTACAGTGAGTCATAATTCCCAGGGTCCTCTGACTCACACTTTTCAAAAGGTTCAATGTTGTCAGGGACTCATTTTCCCACAGCCCCACAGCATGTGCATCAACATGCTACAGTATGTTCCCTGAACATACCCACACATAAAACATTCCTGACGTAAAATGTATATCTGCGATAAAGTTTGTGCATCATTTGGTTCCAATAACTGTATGCTAACACAATTATTATTAACTCTAGTTTATAATAACTAGTAAGACACCTCAGGACGACATGCGACCTCGAGGTCGCGCCAATTCTTGGCCATCTGGCCAGTGATGCATATTGGAGACCCCTGGTACCCATATATGGAGATCCATGTACAGTATATGGCACATCCCTTTTATGTCCATACATGGAGATCCCTGTCTGAACCAGCCACACAGATATGGGCTGTCTTCCTCCATATATGGGCAATCCCATAAGTCCTGTTAGATATGGGCTTAATATTGATGACATCAGGGATCTCCATACATGGGCATAAAAGGGATTCTGTTAGAGTGGTTGCCATGACATCACAACATACAATGTATTTTATGCCCATACATGGAGATCCCTATCTGAACCAGCCACACAGATATGGGCCATGTCTTGGCCATCTGGCCAGTGATGTATGTATATCGATGACATCAGGGATCTTCATATATGGGCATAAAAGGGATTCTGGGGAATACCCGTATATGCCTATGGACCTTTACATAGGTGATGTCACCTGTGATATCACCTGTGATGTCACAGTGATGTGTCAGGGGAACCACAGTGTCAGGCGTGACCTTCAACAATACACAGATACGTGGACAAGATGTGACGGTTTTCATAGTAAACTTGCAACCTACGGTCCCAATTAATAATAAAATAAACTTTAGTAGAGCATTTTTAAGGGCTCTTCAAACACCAGTGAGCAACTTTCATTGAAATTAAAAGCTGGGGGCAGGGCAGTCCGCCCTCTAGTTTATATATTTCTCTATGACTGTTGATACGTTGTCAAACAATATAAATGTAGGGAACATAGGAATTAACTGCCTTAAATTAGGGAGCTACTGTACTGTTGATGTACAGTAGATTAAAGTTTTATGACTATTATTTGAATGTGTGTATATTGCTGTTGTTGGGCAGAAACCTCCTATCTGCATATTCAGCATTTTTGAGTTACTTGATCAAACAACAGACAGAGCCACACAAAAGATCTACAAGCTGAAAACATGTCTCTTTGCGCCTTATTTTGAGCTTGTAGATCTGCTACTTTTGCTACTTTTGAATTTGAATCCAAAAAAGTAATAGTTTTGGACATAGGAGGTTTCCACCTGACAGAGACGATATGTATCTACGATATGTATCTACCACAGTGAAATATCAGCTGCAGCAAAATGAAAAGGAAAACTATTATACAATTTATAATAGCCATTGTGTCCTCCCCACCAGCCCCTCTGTTGTTAAAATGTTTTGGATAGCTACTGATGCTATACTGTCTTCGAGAACAGCTGCACGCACCATCTTTGGAATATGATAGCCGACTTGGGCTGGTAAGTTATTGAGTCTCTGACAGCCCGGCCCAATCTTGGAGTGCGGTTTGGCGCTGGATCAGTGATGATGAGCTGAGATAACACACGCACACAGGACTGGAAAGGAAAGGCCTGACATACTCCAGATGCTGTTGTCAACTGCTGCTTAATGCTTACATCTCCGATTTCAGCACATAATAAGCTCCTTTGACCTCAGCACACAATACCAGCAAGTTGGATGCGTTCTGATTCGGAAACTGACTGTGCAGTTAAAATGAGCCACTCTCTAGAGATAACAACGGATAGCTCGGGACTAAAATATCACGTAGGGGCAGTTCCATAACTGTCAATGAAGATGAGATAGAATCCAACACTCGTAAAGATTCAGTTATTGGGTTGAAGGCAGTGTAATTGTTGCAGAGACTGTCCTGTAATTGAAAGATCACAGGTTAAACACCTTTAGTACTGTAGCTAATCAACAGCCAAGGTGTCCTGTATAAAGTGTCCTCGAACAAGCCCCTGAGCCCGTTTTCTCCACACAGTTCACTGTGGAATGTCATATAGTGTCTATAGGTACAAGTACGCTGTCCTCTGTCACGGTGGTCACAGGCAAACGTCACAGGCACAAACAACAGCCCACCGAAAATGCCTGAACACAATCAAACAAACGTACACAACTCCAGTGAAGAAGACGTCACGGCTTGGAAGGAGTCCGAGTAAGCTTTGAGGTCGCTAGGTCCGTTTTCACCGTGTCACCTTCCGGCCCGAGGGTCTCCTGCAGGGAGGCGCGCGTGAGCCTGCGCACGGTGGTCATGAAGGAGCCCCGGGACCAGTCGAAGCTGGGGTAGATCCGTTTGAGCACAGCCCGGCGGAACAGGATGTATACCCAGGGGTCCAGGATCTGGTTCCACGTGGCGAAACGCAGCCAGAGCAGCAGGTACATGACCCGGAGTCGTCCCCCCGACAACACAGTCTGCGCAATAAACACCTGCGTGGTGGTGATGGAGGTGATGGGTGGATGCATGGATGGAGGGAGGAAGGGCAGGGATGGGGGAAGAAGTGGAGCAAAGAGGGACAGATGGAGGGAAGTGAGAGGAGGAGAAGATGATGATGGGATATGAGAAAGAGGATGAGAGAAAACGGAAGGGTACAAATGTGGGAACAGGGAGGGGGAAAGGAAACGACAAAATAAATAAATATCAACAATGACAAGATCACCATAATACACACACAGCATGTTTGTTGTGGTCCCCTCAGGGTTGTTGGCACAGCTGCTGCAATCTCCTTGAGATGGTGGGCTTGGTGGCAACACAATTCTTCCATGTGCCGTGGCTACTGTATGTGGCTACAGGTGATGTGAGGCATGCCTCAAGACTTAGTTCTTAGTAATAGCACTGACCTGGTGGAGCTAAAACATGCCAACGCACCTCTTTAGGAGTTACAAAATGGCTTTTCATTGAGGTTCCTCCAAATTCAACTTCAAACTCAACTCAAAAATCAACCATGTCCCTCCTGTCGTTTATATATATATATATATATATATATATATATATATATATATATATATATATATATATATATATAAACCACAGAGAGAGAGAGAGAGAGAGAGAGAGAGAGAGAGAGAGAGAGAGAGAGAGAGAGAGAGAGAGAGACACATGCATGCATGCATTCAAGACATTCCTTTGTGAGATGAGGTGATTATGGTTTGATGAGCAGCCATATGTGTTATTAGTGGGGCAGCTTATGAAAGCAGAAATAACAGGGCAACATTATTCATTATTGGTGAAGAAAAAAAAAATAAGATGAAACCACACAAAGTGAATGGATTATTAGCCTGGGAATGGAATGGACTATCTATACACAGCAGCGGATGCACCCTGAGGCATGCTCATGGGTAATGTAGTTTGGAAGCCGGAAGTTCTTTGATGAGCAGCTGAGTCCATCTCATTAGCGTGTTTGCTTATTTTTTAGGTAAGCAGGCAATCACAGCCAATCACAGCCAAAAGCTATGAGAATGATGACTTCAAGAGCATGCTGTCATGATTGTTACGTTCATTTCCCCTCTACTCGCCTGAGGTGGGACTCCTGACACATGATGTAAATCCAGGGGTCACATATCTGATTGCAGGTGGCCATTCTTAGCTCGAACAAAACAAGATGGGGTTTTACGGGCTCTTTGGTTACAGCGCTCGTCAGAATATGTATCTGGGCCAGGGACAGCAGCACACATCAAACAAAGCGATGGGTTATAAAATAGAACTACTTTCGAAACATTTGCCAATGCCATTCTTTTGTGGGTCATCACCCTTAAGTTTTGTTTTCCAGTATAGTAGAACAGTTCAAAGAGAGACATCATATCTATTGAAAACATGACAGAATACAGGAGATGGTCACCCGTTTTGAAATGTCACATACAGTACGTAGGACATTGAGTTAAACACGACCAGACTACTCCCACTTGACATAATTGGACAATAATTGTCCAATTATGTCATGTTTATCATGTTTACATACAATTATTGTATGTAAACATGATTTGGAACAAGAGAGAACTGTTAACTTAAGATGCTTGCCTTGTCTGCAAAAGTGAAAACACCATGAGACCTACAATGGCATAGAAATATCTACATTTCCCAAGAAAAGTAAACATTTACCATAACATAGTATATCATGGGTTTAGGTCCAAGGGGTTATTGGTGTTAAAACTAGTTCAGGAGTTTTCAAACTCAGGTAACAGAGCAGCAAATTCACTTTAATTAGGCCATGAGCCCCAATCTCAAATGATACTGAATTGATTTATTACTATTAAATTGTCTAATTGTTCATACATGGATGGCTACATGAAAAATGCATTCGAAGAGGTGATATTGACATGACATGTTTAGAGAATCATAAATATCTTGCATATAATCATTTAAAGTGAATTGAATTATAGTGACTTCACTTAGTTGGGGACCCCTGAAACACTGCCAAGGACCCCTGGGGCTCATCATACTGTATACAGCTTATGGCTCATCGCTCATGACTCTGGGCATTTATAGTCGACCAATCAAATGTGAGAGACAATGATGTGTGGTGGTGAGCAGCTAGACATTTCAGGAGGTGTGATCCAAGTGGCTCACACTGTGTGAGATGTTCCAAATGAGCAGAAGATGAGACAATGCTCTCAGGTCTCTGAGGGTTGGTCTCACACCAGTGTTTCCCCAAACACAGGGTTGTGACATTTTGAGTCGTGGACCACTTTTTATGTCATAAATAAATGAATAAATATATTTGTCTTTCCTACAAAATAATACTAATATATATTTTGTTTTCTTTTTTTGTTATTTTTTCTTTAAAAAAAACGGTTCCTTTTTACCAAAAGTATGAAAATGTTGGAAGTGAAAATAGCTACAAGTGAGTTTGTTATTCTGCTTGTTGAGTTTATTGTGAACTTGTAGAACAACTTTGGAATAGCTGTTTTATTAAATAAGGCTTAACTGGTTAATTCAAAATGTATTTTTGTATGTTTGGGTCCAGGGAAGACACCAAATTTCTCTTTTGGGTCTTGAGTTGAAAGGGTTTGGGAACCCTTGGTTTAAGTAAACTGTAAATGAGGCTTTACTGAGCTGTGAGAAATTTCTATCTGCAGTCAATCTTCCACACAGCACTAAGATTCCTTCTACTAACAGACAACAGAGGGCAGTGCTGTACACAGTTACAGCAGTGATCTGCTGTATCCAACATGCTGGCCACATTACATACAGTGCCATCTCTTTTTGGAGCGGTGAAAGCGCTCCCAATAGACAGGTATGTCCGTGGGTGGCTATGTCTCTGGGTGGCTATGTCTGTAGCCTGGCAATACCTTGAGTGGCCACACAAGTTAAAGGAGGGGCGCTGTTGTGCAGGCACACATACACACACACACACACACACACACACACACACACACACATGCAGCAACACTCACCCCCCCCCCCCCCCCCCACACACACACACACACGCACGCACGCACGCACACACACACACACACACACACACACACACGCGCGCACGCAGCAACACTCACCCCCCCCCCCCCCACACACACACACACAACATCATGACACCCCCCCCCCCCCCACCCACACTCACGCAGCAACACTCACCCCCCCCCCCCCACACACACACAACAGCATGACACACACACACACACACACCCCCCCCCACCCACACTCACTACACAAACGCACACACACACACACGCGCACGCACCAACACTAACCCCCCCCCCCCCACACACACACACACACACACACAACAGCATGACACATTAAAAAGCTAGCAACATCACTGCATTATAGATCTAGGACAGAATTCATAGATTTAGAACACATAGAATCAAAAACATAGACCTGGAACTGCTCAAATTCACCGCTCCACTTCGAACCAAGGTTTGATTTTTTACTGATAAACCGTAAAATAAAAATGTCTGAAAACATTTGAGGTGAGAAATAGGTAATGACATAATCTTGATTCATCATTTATTAACTCAGGACTGCCTAGTTTGATAGTTTTAACTGTCAAATCAATGATTCTCAAGCCAGTTGAGCTCAACACCTCCCAATCTTATGTTTCATTGGGAAATACATCACAATAGAAGTTAGAGGCTCACAAAATGCCATTTCAGGTCGACATTAAGAGGCTTTAGTTGTCTTGTGTATGTGATTCTGCACTAGTCCAGGTTTGCCACAGAATACTGCCACAGATAATATTTGGAATGTATTAATATCATTTCAGTTTAACCACTTAAACAGGCCTGAGTTGCACTGTACTTGGTGCAATCTTTTTTAGCCTACAGTACACCAAGAAGATCTACAAGCTTGTGACGCGTTGTGAGCTTGTAGATTGGCTATTTTTGTTGAATGTTTCGCCCCCAGAATAGGGATGGTGGGGTTGAAGAGGATAAACACCAAGTATAAAAGTTTTCGATCTGTCCTAATCGTATCGCTCTATCTTAGGGGATGGGGAAGGATGTACATAAATGTACGGTACTGTGAAGTAACAATGTAATTCAGGGGTGCCGTGGATTGAATCGTTATTTACAGGGGTGCCGGCCGGGTGCCCTGAGCCAAAAATGTTTGAGAACCACAGCACTCGGGTGATCTGGGTTCAGCTAAACTGGAGGCTGCATCGCTAAGAAGAAATGAGGCACGGAAGTACGGAAGTGAGAGATTTGCAATGCCTCATTTTTTAGCCGACCCTTTAGGGGAAAGTGTCTCACTGATAACAACTACTGCAGAATGCAGCCGGTCAAAGGCCACCGCTTAGTTGAACGATATTTTACATCTGTCATTTCCAGGGACCGATTTTGGTATACACTAGACAAACGATAAGGAGATGGGGCACCCCAAAGGTCACATCAAGTCCATGGTAAGCCACTTGAATGTAAAATGTGGTGTTTATTTTCTCATAAATAGAGCTAGACCAAGCACTAAGGCTGGTATGAATACAAAAATGTCTTAGAATGCAGCTCTGCATTCCCATTTTCTTTCTTTCTTTTGCCTTTATTTAACCACATGAACCCTAGCATCCCTATTCTGGGCGTGTCAAACATGTGGCGAACATTTGCCCAAAATAGCTGATCTACAAGCTCACACCATAAAGCGTGTGTAGAGCGGCAACGTTTGATGTAGAGATTTGGTGTAGAGGGGGAAAAGGAGGGTCCCAGATACAGAATAGAATCTGGGACCCTGGAGTGATAGATGTTTTTAATTTATCTTTTCTTCATCTTGAGGGACAGATTCATTCAAAGCATGTTTTAGCCGTGTCAGACGTGTTCTCCATATTGAAATACTGAATAAAAATCAGTATTTTCATGAGTTACAGGTATGTGGTGGAAATATGTACCCAAAGTGTGTCACAATTGTGACTTACATATACCATTCTTACCATTCTTTACTGTTCTTAACATTAACCCATTCAGGCCGGGTACACATTTTAGTGTATGGGAGGGGCGTACAGTACATGTACAGTATGTATCAACATATTTGTTTTTGTAGGCTAATTTCTGATTTGGGCCTAACTATAGGTTAGGCCTAAATGGGTTAAAGGGACAATTTTTTTTCTTTTGATCACTCACCCCATGGAGACTTGAATTCATGGATATTTTTTGTCGCATTTCTAAGCCAATAATTTGATGACCAGCAGTGGAGACACAAAGAGCCTGCTTTGTTCCCTATGGAGACACGAAGAGTCTCCTAGCTCAAACTATTGGCTTAGGAATGCGACAAAAAACAAAACATATCCATGAATTTGAGTCTCCATGGGGTGAGTAATCGATTGAAAGAAAGTCATTCTGCGGGTGAACTATCCCTATAACGTTGTTTTTGGAGGGGGGTTTGATCAGATCAAATGACCATGACCATGTTGCTAATTGACTAATTTGTTGTTTTAAATTGTAATCAAAGTCCATCAGGCAGCATAAAGACCCATAAGGGAGGAGAAAGAGAAAGAGCGATCAGAGAGATGGAACAGGGTGTATGAGAGGGAGAGCGGATATCCCCCTCTGCCTGCCTCCAGCCGGAGATGGTCTGCTCTCCCAGAGGCCTTATCATCCAGCAACACACACACACACACACACACACGCACACACACGCACACACACGCACACACATGCACACACGCACACACACACACACACACACACACACACACACACACACACACACACACACACACACGCACAAACACAAACACACACAATCGCACATAACCGAGATCACACACATATGCAACATAAATAAATGACATACAAACAAATACCCAAAAGCATGCGTGTACAGTACGCACACACATACACATGCACGCACACGTAAACATAATGCTTACAAGTTACAAGCTTACGATGTTCACAGCTACACATATCTGACATCACACGCGCATGCAAGTCCGATAATTGCTATACAAACAAATATACAAACGCATGCATGCATGGCACGTGCGTGCACACACACATGCACACGCTGAAACAAGGCCAACAGGGTTCCTGGACAGTGCTGGCTTGTGGCAGCTTACTAACAAGCCCCTGGCATTGTGTTTCTTGTCAATCAGCACAGCAGCTATTCTGCTGAACCTGGCAGCAGGCAGTCATATTTAATTTACTACTGACTTTATATTTAAACTGTTTGACTCACAATGCATGCTCATTGTGTCTCCTACACACAGATGCACATACACGCCACGACACTGCTCAGTGCAATACACATCTTGGACTCCCCCGAGGTACCTGGTGATGGTATGCATGCATACAAATAAATAACCAAACACAAAAGCTGCTGTCTCTAACTGTTAGCCCCATCTTTTGTGTTGGATTTTCAGCTTTGCGGTAATGCGTTATCATGCTTTATTGCCTGCATTTTAATGTCCTGTACATTAGGTTGTTTTATATTGTGCCGTTTGTATTGTTTTAACAAGATTGTTGTTTTCTTTTAGCCCCACTTGTCTTTGCCAGCCCACAGTTGTAAATAAGAATGTGTTCTTAATCTTGCCTTGCCTGGTTAAATAAAGCTATGGGGCTGTTAAGTATGACATCATTTTGTAGGCAGAGGAGAATTTCTGCCCCCAGTTTCCGTGAATCTTTTTACTATTTACACATTTTTCTTCTCTTTGTTGTTGAAAGGAAAGTGTTAGAATTATACTTTAGTCGTTATTTTTGTCTCGGATCTGTTGGAAATAGCGAGGGACAGAAAATGATCTGGGGGCAGATTCTCCTCTGCCTACAAAATGATGTCACGGCTGCATGCATTTACTTATGCATACACTCATTCAAATGCTTGCTCGTACACAATACTGTCTACAGACTCCACACATATCAAGACAATTAATTAGTGCATAATATAGAAATCTATGCACTAGTCTATTAGACTAGTGCATACAGTGTAAATGTCTTGCATACATAAATGCATACATATATCACCACACAACTCACCAGCAGGGGGCACCAGCAGATGGAGGCGATCACCATGATCAGGAGGAGCTGCACCATCATCTCCACCTCGTAGTCGCGCCTCCGCTGGCGGCCGTCCTGGCCGCAGCACACCCTGACCAGCGTGACCACGCTGACCGTGTTGAGCACGAAGGACGCGGCAAGGGACAGCAGTCCCACCAGCGAGAACAGCAGCGAGAAGGCCCTGTCACCGCCGCCCTCGCCGCCGATGTTCAGGAAGCACCAGGAGCCGGGCAGCTGCATGTGGTAGCTCCCCACGCCGGCCACCAGGGGCAGCAACGCCACGCAGCCGGCCAGCGCCCACGCCGCCAGCACCATGGAGACGGCGCGGCGCTTGGGAGCAGCGGAGCGGGCGAACGGGCAGTTGATGCCCACAAAGCGCTCCACGGCCATGGCGGCGCCCATCAGCAGCGGCGACAGCCCGTAGAAGACCATGGACGCGCCAAAGAAGTTGCAGAAGTGGCAGTCCGGGTCCAGCTGGCGCCAGTTGAAGTGCGTGACGTGGAAGGACACCACGATGGAGCCAGTCGTCAGCAGGCCCATGAAGTCGGTCATCACCAGGCCGCACAGGAAGATGAGGAAGGAGGAGCGCGAGCGGCTGTGCGTGCGCTGGTACGACTTGATGAGCACGACGAAGGCGATGAGGTTGGAGCTCAGGCCCAGCGTGGTGAAGACGGACGAG